>NW_011500560.1:0-61032 GCF_000495115.2 Populus euphratica | reverse complement strand
TTTATATCCTCTATGTTTACAAGAAAAAAATTATTTTTTTAATATGAAATAAAAAATATTTTAATTTAAATATTTTAAATTTAAAAAGATAACAAGATATTTTTTCCATGTGGGATTTGAAGCCCGTTAATATATATATATATATATATATATATATATATTTAAAAGAAATAGGAATGCTAACATGCAAAGAAAGCATTTACAACATAATAAATGTTCTTAAACATTTCAAAAGGATTAATTATAGATAATTAAAGTTCTACATGTTAAGCTGAACTTTTATAAATAATATATATATATATATATATATTTAAAAGAAATAGGAATGCTACATCAAGGTTTACACAAAAATATACTACATAAACACGTTAATTTCTTTTTTTTTTAAGTTAAATATATACATAAGCTTGACAAAGTAGAGTCCTAAATTAATGATTTTCCTAGATATGTGTGTGTGTGTGTGCACGCACGCTCATGTAATGTATACGGATGAAGTATTAATTTTCTATCAGATCCATAAGAATTTTAACGAACAACTTATATTTTGCTTATAAATCTTTTAAACTCAATTAACACTCATTTGCATATTCTTAATTTGAATACTCTTATTTACTTGCATGAACTGGGTGACCATGCAAAGTCTAATCTTATAATTCATTTCTCAACAATCCTATCACCAATGCTATTAGCCGAAGCTAATCTTGTAATTCATCTCCCAGCAATCCTATCATAGATGCTATTAGCCGAAGCTAACCTTGTAATTCATCTCATAATCTTGTAAATATGCTAAACTTTATTTATATTGAACATGATATTTATTGTAATTACATTCACTAGAAGAATTTTAAATTGTACAAATACAAATAGGAGGGAAAATCACGCATTTGCTCTGCCTGTCTCGTGACCTCCCCTAATAGAAGATCCAATGCTGGTTGCTCCTCCTGAATCACAAGGAAGGTTTTTTGTTATAATTCCTTCAAGCCGATATTATAGAGAATCCATATTCATGCATTACTTATATATTACTTTCTATGCATGTTCATTTCTTCATAATAACATACATAAATATATTATGCATATTTTCAGAGTTAGTATCTTAATGTGCAAGTGTTCGTATTACTCTATTCTTTTATATTCTTACATATAGTATTTACATGAAAGTCTACTGTTATTGTCTAACTTCAAACTGTTGTTGTCTAACTGTTATTGTCCAACAGTTATTGTCTAGACATTGAATTGTTACTGTCTAAACATTGAACTATTGTTGCTAACTAGATATTGAACTATTATTGTCCAACTGTTACTGTCTAGACATTGAACTATTATTATCCTACTGTTACTATCGACACATTACTGTCTAGACATTGAATCGTTACTGTGTAATCATTACTGTCTAGACATTAAATTGTTACTGTTCAACCTTACTGTTTAGACATTGAACCATTACTATATAAACACTCATCATATTTTTAACCATATCTAGAGTTCTTGAACACAATTTTAAGTGATATTGATCTTGTTAGAAAGCTAAGACATGAGGCAACAAGTTCTCTGAAGCAAAAAGAACCCAGTTCTGCCTCCAAGATAGTCAAAATTGCTCATCAACTAATCGGTCCTATTGTCTTACAGAATTAGTCACGATTGAGTCTCAGTTGGTAACCCATGACTGGAGTTCTACTTCTCCAAATTGAGCAAGATCAACTTTCTTGGTTAACTAACATCCAAATCTATAATTTTATGAGGAATCGGATCTTAATTCCCTCATCTTCCTATCCAAAATTGTACTGAAAGTGAAGAGACGAGTTTGTCCAAATTTGTCACCCCCTTCCCTTCACACAATACTTTCATAAACTACATGCAACACATGAATTATCTTAATTTTAACAACAAATACTTTTTCCCTAATTCATGTCTAAGAACCTTAACCTATAATTTAATATCAATTCATTATCGAATTTGAAATGAATTTTTAAGCTTATATTTAGAACACCTTACCTAGTACGAATTAAGATTTTGATCAACCAGTTGAAAATTTTCAACTCCTTCTTTTCTTTTGTTCTTGTTCAGTTTTTTGTTAATCCTTTGCTCACAAGTGTTTATCCCATCTATAAACCCTTAATCTTGAATAAGTTCTTGAAATTTTAATGTTTCTCTCTTGATTTTGCAAGAGTAGGTATAAAACTCCCTATTATCTCTCCTTATGGTTCTTGTGGATTTTTGGTGAGGTGAGAGTATTTATACTCTATAATTTCTCTTATTTGCAATTAGGCTCCATTTCCTTTAAATGTATTATTCTCTTCAATTAAATCCAACCCTCAACATTTATGGGCCTATTATAATATCTCAAATTATTTTGCCTAAAAATTATATTCAAAAATTTATGAATTCCTATCTTTTGTTTAACTATATGCATGAATTTCTTCACTTTTATTTCTCATGTAATTAGTTTTCAATTTAAGCAACCTTTATTTATTTATTTATTATTTTTTTCGGGCTTTACATTCTCCCTTCTTAATAGAAATTTCATCCTCGAAATTTGAGTAATGTACCTAAGTTTATAAACAAATCGGGGGATTTTTATCTCATTTCTAAATCTCTCTCCCATATCTCTTCCTCTATTTATGAGCTTCGCCATAAGACTCTGATGATGGGAACTTTCTTATTACAAAGTTCTTTTTCACCCTAATCGAGAATCTTTATCGCTCTCACCTCAAGTGTTAAGTCTTTTTTTACCTTTACTGGCACTTAAGGTAACACTCTCAAAGGGTCTACATCAACTTTTCACAGCAAAGAAACATGGAATACATATTGAACTTTGGTCAATTGTGAGGGCAAGTTTATTTCATATGCTATAGGTTTGATATGTTTTCGGATTTCAAATGGCTCGGTGAACCTCGAAGCTAACTTCCCCTTCATGCCAAATCTCAGTATATATGCTTCCATGGAGCTACCTTCTAGAATACTTTATCTCTGGGACAAAATTCAAGTGGTCTTCTTCTAATATCTGCATACTTCTTCTATCTATCCTAAGCCACCTTTATTCGATCCTTAATAATCCTCACTTTTTCAATAGTGATTTGTACTAATTCTACCCCATACAGCTTTATATCCCTAACTCCTTCCTAACATAAGGATGTCCTACACTTTGCTATAAAGAGCTTTAAATGGGGCCATTCCACTTGTTGTCTAATAAATGTTGTTATACGTGAATTCTACTAGTGATAGGTGCTCCTCCCAGTTTCCACCAAATTCCAAAGCACATACCCTTAGTAAATCCTTTGAGATCTGAATAACTCTATTAGATTGGCCATCAGTTTGCGGATGAAAGGTAGTATTGATACTCAAATATGTTCCAAAGACACGTTGTATGCTCGGCTAGAGACGTGATGTAAATCTTAGATCTTATTCTGAAATGATTAATATTGGGACTCCATGAAGCCTCATAACTTCATTCACACAAATCTTAGCTAACTTGTCAACTAGATCTGTCATCTTTACTAGTAGGAAAAGAGCAGACTTAGTTAGTCGATCCACAATGACCCTGATTGCATCATTTCCCCTATTTCCTCTTGGTAGTCTCGACATAAAATCCATTGTGATCATCTCCCACTTCCACTTAAGGATTGGTAATAGTTGTAACAGCCCTGCTGGTTTTCGATGTTCTACTTTTACTTACTGGCAAATACTATATTTTGCCATATAGCCATCCATTTCTTTTCTCATATTTGGCCATTAGTAGTACTATTTCAGATCCTGGTACATCTTAGTACTACCTGGATGTACTGTGAACTTAGACTTATGAGCCTCTCATAGTAATTTTTGTTTAAGGGCTTTGTTATCAGGCACATATATATGTTGCCCCAACATCACTATTCCATCATCACCCATTTGAAAAAGAGTTTCACCCCCGGATTCCAGTTTGATTCTTGCTTTTAACACTTCATCATCAAGTTGTTGTGCCTCTAATATTTGTTATTAATATCTTGACTTCATTCGTAGTTGAGCCATTAAGGATCCTTTTAGACTCATATTTAATACCACCCCCGATCTCTTCAGCTCAATCATGGTTTCCTCATTCCAAAACATTGGTCCACCCCTAATCACCTTGTCTTTATAGCTAAGAGCATCCGCGACTTCATTTGTTTTTCTTGGATAGTAATCTATAATATAGTCGTAATCTCTAATTAATTTTACCAATCTCCATTGTTGCATGTTCAACTCCTTCTACGACATCAGATATTTAAGGATCTTATGATCCGTGAAAATTTAAACCCAAGATCTATATAGATTGTGCCTCCATACCCATAAAGTAAAAACTACTGCTGCCAATTCTAAGTCATGAACTGGGTAGTTGACTTCATAAGGTGACACGACCAAAATATTGATGTCTTCTCCCAAGTGCAGGAGTGTCGAAGTAATAAATAACCCGACAATACTGGGTTTAACCACAAGGAGCTTAACCATATAAATTATAAATAACAACAAGAAGAAAAAGAAGAAGAAGTTAAAGAGGACTATGAAATTATAAGATTAATATGAGGATTAAACAATGATAAAAATAAATGTCAATATTAGAGGATCTACTAAGAGTATTTCAAACAAGTATAGTATAAACCCTTTTTATTGCTCAACTGGAAACCACACACAAAGGAGATTCCAATCGAATTATAAATTATTAACATGATTACATTAGTTATCTTATTCAAATAATACTAATACTTGTAAATCTTGTCAGGTATTCATGATTATAATTTATGTTGATAACAAATCAAGTTCCTTTCATAGCACAGGTATAGGATATAACATATGATTGGGCTATAAAACTGCAAAGTATTTGTTGTATCAAGTGTTATACAACATAAATCTAGATTAACCATTTAACAAGCAAAGTATTAAAAGTGAATAAGATAACAAATATAAAATATGTTAGTATCAAATATTAAAGTCCATGTTGAGTTTATACTACACTTATTCTTACATCATTAGTGTAACCTTTTCACCATGACATAATAAACTTAGCTAAATATAACGAAGAAGAGAAACATAAATAAATAAGATAAGAACATAAATAAGATATAAGTTAACTAAGTAAAGAAAAAGAAATGAAAAGAATAAACAACAGATTAATGGAAGCAAAACTTAAGCTTTACAAAAATATATATAAAAAAAAAGAGCAAAAAAGTAATTTTGATCTGAAAACCAATAAATGCATAGCAAATGCCTCTTTTTTATAGGCTAAAATTTAAAACTATTGATTTGTTGACTAATTATTAAGTGGGTGGGTACATCTTGACCTGGTGACAATTTTTATCTTCTTGTTTGAACAAAACATCATTGCTAACATCAGAATTTGAACAGACTATCCCATGAAAGTTCTAAAAAATTATCTAAACTTTCTAACAAAAAACAAAACATAAGTCATTTGGACTTCTAAAACTCGAGATATGGGCTAAATATTGAATGGTGTCTCGGTTATGGGATAGATTTTGACTCGTTTGTTATCGCTGCAGTTTTCACTTGAAAACAGCCTTTTTGAATCTTGCATTCCTCATAAAAGTTTTAGGCTTATGTCTTAGCTTTCCATCCATATAGAACAGATCTAAATTCAAGTTCTATAACTCCAGATATGACTCAATGATTGAACAGTATTCTAGTTTAGATTGAACTAGCATATCTTTTCTAAGCTTAGCCTTCTCTTTATCTTCTCAATTTTAGTAGTTAAACTCATTAATCAATCCTTTCATTTATATGATAGCCCTGCATTTAAAATGAATATTTATCATAAATTAAAGGTATCTTATATTATTAGATATGTTATTATAATACGTGTTCTACTTAAGGAGTTATTGATACTTCAAGACCAAAATAAAGGTATAAAACCTTAATAAAAATACACTTTTATATACTATTCACACCTCCTAACCAACGTATTACTAGTCACTAGTAATTAAAATGTTAAAATAGGAAAACAATTTGTAAGTTCTGTAAAGTAAGGCATTCATCATTCAACTTTCATTAATCTATTCAAAATCTCATTAAATCTATATATTTGCTCAATACCTCTTAAATAAGATATTAATAAATATTTTTTTGTGCTCAATATATCAACACATAGTTACAGAGCTTTACTTGGATAAAAATAGAATTTTGTTCTAATGTTTTAACTTCCTTGGGTTGGAATTATTATCTTTTTTTTTAATATATATACATATACCATAATGCATCTTTAATCCATATCACGAGCTTTTGGCTAATGACTCCCAAACTAGTTAGTCTTAAGGTATTAGGTAGTGAGACACCCCTTCGAGTTTAATAACTCGGGTTGTAAATATTGATATATTGATAGTGCAATGTTTGATTCCCTTAAGCTTTTCTCCTCAACCCATGTAACAAGGGTTGAGCCAATAGCTCCTAAGTCAGTTGACTTTAGGATATTAAGTGTTAAAACACCTATTCGAGCTTAATTATTTAGGTTATGGAGGCTACGAAACCAAACTTATCTATGTTTTTATTATCATCAATTTATTTATTTTGCAAATTATATACTATCTATTTCCCTTAGTTGTTACCTTTAACAAAAGAACATAAATAATATAATAATCTAATCTGCAACCCACAATCATATATTAAAATGTGTGTGTGAAAATGAAGGTTTAAGAATACTTCTTAAATGAATATATAATCAGAATTAAATGATAACAATGCGAGAGTTTATAAACCTGAATATTTCAAAAAGTATTCTAATAGACCTTATTAAGAATGTTTAGTAAAATGTATCTTAAAAGTCACTTTAACAAAATAACCCATTTACTCTGTCATCCTAGTAATAACAGTTTTGCAAATAATGTATAAAATAGAAACTATAGTTAGTTAATTTTTTTTATATCAATTACTACCCTCTTCCCCTAACTAAAATGAGACATTGTCCTAAGGTAGAAAGATAAAATATAGAAGACATCAACTAAAATACCGAATATTGACAAACCTGAAACATACTTAAACAAATATTAGAAATAAAAAACAAAATAATATACTATTAATAAAACCAAAAGACACAAGGATTCATAAATAAAGGCTTAAATCTAATCTAAGCTTTTTACGACTTTTCTTTATTGATCAATTTATGCAACTCATGGAGGAATCAATTACAAGAATGAAAGATTGTAGTTGGTCAATCAATTGTTCAGCAATAATAGCAGAGATTATGTTTTGTCGTGCTGAAAATGTTAGAAATTTTTGTTCCACAGAATGATAAAGAAAAGACAATAACTTATTATAAAAACTATTAACATTTAACAAACCTATAAGTTTATGGTGAATATGTAGTTGGGCCTAAAAGAAAATTTAAAAGATCTCTTCCAGTATACCCAGACCACCTGGTAAGAAAAAGAAGACATTAGCATATTTAAATATTGCATTCATTCGATCACACATTGTGGAGGCCTGTAGTTCCTCTCTAATTATTTTTTCAATGATGTCCCCTTTTGCTAAAGCTTTGGGGACGACCCCCAAAACTTGACTACCTCCTAAAAATATACCTATGGACACTTCCCCCATTAACCCAAGGCTACCTTCCCCATACACTAAATAAATCTTTCTCTCAACTAGTACCTGACCAAGATGATTTGTTGATTCTAAAAACTCCATTTCCTTCCCAGGATTGGATCCACCAAAAACATAAATATTTCTTATATGATGACTTGAGGAACCTTCCATTTCCATACACTTCTATAACTGTTGAATGTATGTGTTAAGCAGAAATAAAGGGAAGAAAGAGAAGATTCTATAGATGAGAAATTCAAAATGCAATCATATCACTTATATGTAGGACAATAGGAGTCTCATACTGTCTTTCTTTATTATTTTTTATTCTTTTTTTAAAGCATGTGTATATACGGATATTTGTGATTGTGGCTCATATCTTCTCTTGGTTTTACATAAAAGAATGGCTTAAACGCCCTTTATGGGTCGGGGATAAGCTTCATATCCAGTTTTCTTAAAAACTAGCAAACATGGTCTTTTATAATCAGATTCTCAAGACTATGCCAACCATGTTCTTTATAAAAATGAGGTCATAAGTCATGAAATACATAATGCACATCGCCACTAGGATATGTCCCAAAAGTCAATAGAAGATTATCTAAAGACTCTTTATGTTTTGAAATAAATCCTAACTTTTGACATTTTTCACAAGATTTGCAGAACATACATGTGTCTTTGAACATGGTGGGCCAATAAAATTCACAATGTAAGATTTTTACAATTGTTTTTTTATGAAAAATAACCCCCATATGCTTTAGAATAACAAAATTTAATGACACTACTTACATCATTATCAGGAATGTATCTTTGAAATATTTGATCAGGATAATATTTGAATAAGGTTCATCCCAATAAAAGTTTTTCACTTCGTTTAAAAACTTTCCTTTGTTTTCGGTACTCTAGTAAACTAGCAAAAATATTGAAGTAAGAAAACTGATAGTTTTAGCAAACCAAGGCATTGAACTAAGAGAAAGTAAAGATTTATCAGGAAAGTAATCATTGACTGATGTGATGTCGGATGTTGAATCTATTGTCAATCTTGACAAAAGATTCATATCAACATTTCCAGTGCCTTTCTTGTCCTCGATTTCATCTTGAGAATAAATCATTTGCAAATCTATATATTCGTCTAACTTTGTTTTACTTAAAATAGATTCAAGTTGGTCATAAACCAATTCTTTAATAAAATCTACTTTTTGTAAATCATTATCATCTCCAGGTTGCTTGCAAATATTGAAAACATTGATCTCTAATGTCATGTTTCTAAAAGATAGCTTCATTGCTAACATTAGAATTTCAACAAACTTAATTCATGAAAATTCTAGGAAAATGTCTCAGCTTTCCAAAAAATAAGGTTATGTAGACTTCTAGAATTCAAAATATGGACTAAACATTTAACAGTGTCCGGGCTGCAGGACAGATTCAAGCTTCTTCGTTGTTGCTAAGATTTTGGACTTCCAAATAGTAAAATTGAGTCTTGCATTTCTCATGAATGTTTTAGGCCTATGTCTTAGCTTTCTAGCCATATAAACCAAATTGAAATCCAAGATCTACAACTCCAGATGTGACCTAATGACTGAATAGTGTTTTAATTTGGACTGAACCACCATCTATTTTCTAAGCTTCACCTTTTCTGTCTTTTCAATTTCAGTAGTTAAACTCATCAATTAATCATTTGATTTATAAGATAGGCCTGTATTTAAGATGAATATTTACCATAAATTAAAGATATTTTATAGTATCAAACTTGTTATTGTAAAACATATTTTAGTTAAGGAGTTATTGATACTTTAAGTGCAAAATACTGATATAAAATCTTGATAAAAATAAATTTTTAAGTGTTAATTTACTTACTATAATTGCATATTATGGTTATGAGATTCTGAAAAATAAATATCAAAATTGACATTGGTGAATAGGAATCTTCACGAAGATATGTACATGGACACTTCTAAAGGATGTTACCATAAGGGGAAAAAAACAGATATACTAGATTTCTTTTATTTTTTCCATTAATAGAAAGGTTCTCTAGCAAATTAAATTAAAATTTGCTTAATTGTTGAGCTTGTTATTTAATTCAGTAGTATAATTCGGGGAAAAGCTTAAGGATAGCATTTAATTTGTCTCTTGGCTAATTATAGAAATAGAAACCTAGCTAAACTAACGCTAATTATAGAACAGAACCACTGCAACCTAACTACGTACAGACCAAACACAATATCTAATGCAGTTAAACCTCCTACGTACTGTTAGCTTTTAACACTACAATTCTGTTTTGTTAGAAAAAACATGTAAAAATCTATCGATTCAGTTAAATGTCCAACAAGCTTGGGTATAAAGTAAGATAGCTTCTCACAATTACAACATCTGACAACAACCATCATTAATCATCAAATCGAAGCCTTTTATAGATTTTGTTGATAGAGAGAAAGAAATACAAATCATATAGCTTGAATTGGATAGATCATGGCAATGGCCATATTATTTACATGGAAATCCCGGCAAATGCCTCACTTATTTTGTGCATTATAGCGGCCTCCTTTGTTTCAAAGGTTCTGGGGCACCATGGACGTGCCGACAGGAATGATCCCAATGAGAAGGTGTTTAACGTGTTACGTTATGGAGCACATCGTGGAAGAGAGGATAACGCGCCGGTAAGCTGGTTTAGTATTTTGGATCGTAAGTGTTCATGGCATTAATAGTATATTAGAGGCATGTATTTAATTATCTGTTAAAAGAAATCCACATTTGATTTGTGGGGGGGGGGGGCGTATAGTATATTAGAGGCGTATATATCTGAATTTGCCCTTGATTTTCTCGTAAAGAAATTATGGTGAAATTGATTAGGTTGTGGGTTTGGTCTTCGCAGTCTTTCATCCGAGCATGGAAGGCTGCATGCAATTATAGGGGAAAGGCAAGGCTACTTTTCCCCAAGGGAACCTTCTTGATAGGGGCAACTATCTTTCAGGGACCATGCCAAGGTCCAGCACCCATTAAGGTTCAAATTGCAGGAACTCTGAAAGCTGTACCAGACCCTAGCACGTACGAAGAAGATTTCTGGATCTTGTTTGAAAACATCAATGGCTTGCTGGTTACTGGTACAGGCACTGTTGATGGCCAAGGCAATGCTGTCTGGAAATACGATGTCGGCGACGGCGGTGCCAAGTTCCCTAGTGTAAGTAACAAAATGATATTGACATACATGCACTTACTAATTAGTAATTAGAGAATATGGGATTAATTGCAATTTCATAATGATTCATCTTTCCTTTTTTATTTAATTATTTGTGGCGCAGTCTATAAAACTTAACCATGTAGTCAATGGGATTATAAGACAGATCACCTCTATGAATCCAATGGGTTTCCGCATATCCATCGTCCTGTCACAGAACACCAAGGCCAAAAATCTTGCTATATTTGTGGAATGGTCTTGGTAATTAAGGGAAAAATGCTAGAAATTCTTATTATAGCTTTTCTTGAACCTGAGCCTTACAGGTAAAAAAAGCTGGGGAAATTAAAATAGCTACTAAAAGAAAATATTTTAAAGAACTTGAATTGAAAGAACGATGCAATAATGATAAACCCTAATCTAAATTTTTAGACAGCTTTGAGATAGCCCAGGCCTCTTAGGTGAATGAAATTTGCTTCAAAGCAATTTTCTTCCTATCTGCAGCCTCTTCCTCCTTTTTTTATTGTAATTCTCAGTTAGTTGAGAATTAAGAATAAAAATAGACACAGCTGTTTTATTTATCTGTTTTGTATTTGGACTCTTTTTCTTCTTCGAAATGGTGTCGTTTGCCTTTGAATTTACTCCCTTGCCAGCTGTCAGCCACAGGAGCTTCATCATCTCAGCCCTCCATATAAGTAATTCTTGTCCAATCTTTGACCATACACGTGCTCACCTTCTCCCTTTGCTGCAAGTAAGTATTCTCCAACATGCCTCCTTTTTTTCTCCCCGGCTTTAGTTTGAGAATGGTTTGTGCTATGCTGCCAGACTGTTACAACTCCCTCCCCCTTAAAAACCTTGCCCTCAAGGTGAGGGTAAGAACCTTTTAACCAATCTTCTTCAACCCACACGACATCTTCTTCAGGTTGTCCTTCCCATCTTAACAGCACTTCTTCCGTCGTCTTCCTCCTTGAGATTTGACTTCTTCGCTCCACTATCTCTACCGATTGTCGTTGTGAATTCATCTTAGGTTCGAGAGTGGGTAGCTTCGGCTCAGGAATGTTCCTTTCCCAACCCATTTCTTCAGTAGCGAGATGTGGAACGTGCTATGGATTTGGGCTTCCTTGGGAAGATCTAACTGGTAAGCCACTTCTCCCACTTTTTTTTAAGATTTTAAATGACCCGAAGTATTTATATGTTAACTTCTCATTTTTATTTCTTGGCATGCTGGACTGTCTGAATGGTTGGAGTCGAAGGTAAACCCATTCCCCTTCTTTGAACTAGGTCTCTTTTCTGACTTTATCTGCTTGTTTCTATTGTCTCTCCTGAGCTTGAGTTAAGTTGTGTTTAATTTCTGCAATCTGTTCTATCCTGTGTTGTAATTGTTCCTCTACTACTTGATTTTTTATTGACCCAGGAATATAATATGTGAGGCTTGGGGGCGGGTAGCCGTAGGTTACTTCAAACGAGGTAGATTTGAGGGATGTGTGGTAGCTGGTATTGTAACAATATTCGGCCATTGTTAGCCAATTAGACTAGCCCTTCGGGTTATCACCTACATGGCATCTCAAATACCCTTCCAATGTTTTGTTGGTTGCCTTTGTCTGACCGTCGGTTTGGGGGTGGTATGTTGTTGACATCAGCAGCTTAACCCCTTCAATTTGGAATAACTCTCCCCAAAAATTGCTAGTAAAGGTAGGATCTCTGTCTGATACTATATTGTCTGGGAAACCATACAGTTTCATTACATTCTGTGAGAACAGATTGGCAATTTTTGATGCGTTGTAGGGGTAGGATATAGGAATAAAATGTACATATTTGGTAAACCTATCCACAACTACCATAATTACTGAGTATTGATTAGATTTTGGTAACCCCTCTATAAAATCCATAGATATGGATGACCATGGTCTGGTGGGTATAGGTAAAGGCTATAAGAGTCCTGAGGGTTTTGTGTTTTCTCCTTTTGCTCTCTAACAGACTTCACACTATTTGATATAGGTTTGTATATCTGATTTCATTCCTACCCAAAACAAATCTCTCCTGGCCCTTTTTAGTGTTCTCTTAAAGCCCGTGTGTCTCGAGGATGGGCTATCATGAATATAATTCAGGATGGTTGTTTTTATAGGGCTGGATTGACTTATGTAGACTCTTTGTTTGTAGTATGGTATCTCTCCCCTAAAATGATATTTCAAGGAGCTTATGGTTTCTTGGTCTAGTTATTGCATGATAGCTTGAATTTCCGAATCAGTTTTATAGCTATCTTTTAATTGATCAGCCCAGTTAACAATTGGGGTAGAAATAGCCCATAATGTACCTTTTTCTGTGGTGTCCTCCTATCTAAAGAGTGCATCAGCTACTAGGTTCTCCTTTCCTGCTTGAAACTTGACCACAAAGTCATATCCAATCAATTTAGATAACCATTTCTGTTGTGTAGGTGTTCCAACTCGCTGCTCCAATAAATACTTAAGGCTTTGTTGATCCATCTTAACCTTAAAGGCTTAGCCCAAAAGGTAAGGCCTCCACTTCTGAACAGTAGTGACTAATACTAGGAATTCCTTCTCATAAGTGGATAGTGATAGTTCCCTCCCCTTTAGACTCTTACTGAAATAAGAAATGGGTCTGCCTCCTTGCATTAACATAGCACCGAGTTCTATACCTAAGGCATCATACTCTATTATAAAACTTTGGTTGAAATCTAGTAGTGCTAGGACTGGGGGTTGATACGGCCTGTTTTAATTGTTCAAAGGCTTGTTCTGCTTACGAATCCCATTTGAAAGCCCTTTTTTTCAATAGTCCAGTTAATGGACCAGCAATCACCTTATAACCTCGGATGAATCTGTGGTAGTAGATTATTAACTCTAAAAAACCCCTTAGTGATTTGAGTGTGTTTGGTCTAGGCCACTTGATCATTGACTCCATTTTGCTGGGGTCAACATGCACTCCCTGACCTGATACAATATGCCCCAAATATTCAATTTCACTGCTTATAAATTTACATTTGGACTATTTGGAAAATAACTTATGTTGTACCAGAGTCCCAAATACCATCCTTAGATGTCTCTAATGCTCTTCCATATTATAACTGTAGACTGGAATGTCGTCGAAGAAAACCAGTATAAATTTTCTAAGATAAAGTTGAAAAATATCATTCATCAAACCTTGAAAAGTGGAAGGGGCATTTGTGAGGCCGAAAGGCATCACCAAAAATTCATAGTGCCCTTCATGAGTCCTAAAAGCTGTTTTGGGGACATCTTTTTCCTTCATTTTGATCTGGTGAAAGCTTGACCGAAGGTCTAGCTTGGAAAAAATCTGAGAACCATGAAGCTCATCTAGTAGTTCTTCCACAACTGGTATGGGAAACTTGTCTTTCACAGTTTCCTTGTTAAGGGTATGATAGTCAACACATATTCTTCATGACCCATCATCCTTCCTAACTAGGAGGATTGGCGATGAAAAGGGGCTTTGGCTGGGTCTTATGGTACCCATTGCTAACAATTCTTGAATAAGCTTTTTTATCTGAGCAGCTTCCCTCACTCCATAGCTGGAAACCATCTGCAATATTCACCCCAATAGGCTTGTGTTTTAAAACTTTCATCCCTACCTTTCTTACTACCCTGGGATGTATGAAATTATGTGTACTTCCTGTATCAATTAAGGCCACGAAGTTATGGCCACTCAGCTTCACTTCCACCCTTATAATTTTAGGATTGGGACTCCCTATGATTGCATAAAGGGATATGTTGATTCTCTCCTTACCTTTTTCCTAAGGTTCCCCCAAATCAATCAGATCTTTAGGGACACAATTTTTCTCCTCCACCTCTTCCTTTACTTCCTGTATCAAGGATATCCTTAGTCCTCCACACCTATGGTCAGGTCCCTATTTCCTGTCATATTTAAAGCAAAGCCCCTTGTCTCTTTTTTCCTTCATCTGTGCTGGAGTGAGTCTCTGTATCAGAACTAGTTTATTTTCAACCTTGGGCTGAGTTGGTGTTAGGTTTTGGCCTTGAAACCCCATAACACTAGGCCTCCAGGACTTCCTTATAATTGTCAGATTTTCCTCCTACATCCTTGCTAGTCTATAAGCATCCACTAAATTATGAGGGCTCAGCATTCTGACTCCTATTTTTATCTCCTCCTTCAATCCTCCTATGAAATAGTTGAGCTTGTAAGAGTCAGACAGCCCTCTAACTCGATTCGAAAGCATCTCGAATTGGGTTTTGTAGAGCTCTACTGTTGATGTTTGTTTGATACTTATGAGTGCTTTCATTAGGTCATCATAAGATGATCATCTGAAACAAATTTGGAGGGCCTCCTAACTGGTGAGAATTCTGGTCTCTTTTAGTTCTTGATAACATATTATGGCCTTTCCTTCCATGTGAAAACTGGCTGTAAACAGACTGTGTTGAGCTAGAGTGTTGTGAAAGTTAAAGAATTGATTGGCCTTGTATACCCAACCAATAAAGTCATCTCTATTAAACTGGGGAAACTCTAACCGGATTGACTTGAGCTGAACCTGTTGAATTCTTTCCTATGGTACTACCTCATGCCTTAGATTTTTATTAACTGACCTGGTGGGAGAATTAGGAGGGGAGCCCATGGGCCTTTTTCCTTGGGCCTTAGTCATCTGATCCATCATGGCAAACATATTTCTCAACTGTTGCACTATGTCTTCCAATTTTTACCATTGATTCTGCTGGTTTTGTTGCTGTGTCTCCTGTTGTTGTTTCATCCTGATACAGTTTCTATCAATTGTGAAACTCTTGTTCCTTCAGCCATCCGAGAATCATGGCTTTGATACCACTTGGAATGGTCTTGGTAATTAAAGGAAAAATGCTAGAAATTCTTATTATAGCTTTTCTTGGACCTAAGCCTTACAAGTAAAAAAAAAGTTGGGGAAATTGAAATAACAACTGAAAGGAAATATTTTAAAGAACTCGAATTGAAAGAACGATGCAATAATGATAAACCCTAATCTAAATTTCTGGACAGCTTCAAGGTAGCTCAGGCCTCTGGGTGAATAAGATTTGCTTCAAAGCAATTTTTTTCCTATCTGTAGCCCCTTCCTCCTTTTTTTATTGTAATTCTCGGTTAGTTGAGAATTAAGAATAAAGATAGACTTGACAACTATTTTATTTATCTGTTTTGTATTTGGATTTTTTTTCTTCTTCCAAACAGTGTCGTTTGCCTTTGAACTTACTCCCTTGCCAGCTATTAGCAGCTAGAACTTCATTGTCTCAGCCCTCCACATAAGTAATTCTTGTCTTGTCCAATCTTTGACCATACACATGCTCATGTTATCCCTTTGCTACAGGTAAGTCTTCTCCAACACACCTCCTTTTCTCCCCGGCTTCAGTTTGAGAATGGTTAGTGATGTGCTGCCGGACTGTTACAATTTGCCCCTCTCGACAGCCCCAACACTCACGGAATACATATCAGCAAAACCAATCAAGTGTATGTATCAAGTAGTGTCATCGGCACTGGTGATGGTTGCATTGGCATCATACGTGGATGCACCGATGTCCACATCAGAAATGTAATCTGTGGCCCTGGACATGGTATCAGGTAACTAATTAGTATTCAAGTATTGAATGTTCCAGCAGCATATATATACACACGCGCACGCACGCACGCACTCACTCAATTGAAGTCAGTAATTATGCATTTGTAATTAACTAGTATAGCAGCCTGCAGCTAATTACTTTGTAATTTACATTTCCATATATAACAGTATTGGTAGCCTTGGAAATTACCAGGATAAGGATGATGTGGGAGGGATCACTGTGAAAAACTGCACATGTAATAAAACGGACGATGGAATCAGAATAAAAACATATGGAATATCACCTCCAAGCCAAGCTTCAGGCATACCTTTCCAGGATATCGTCATGGACAGAGTTAAAAACCCCATTATTATTGATCAATCTTATGGAAACAAAGAATCGGTTCGTTTTCTTTTACTATGATATCAAGCCCTTTAACAAGCTGCTTTCCTCCTTGGATCACGAGTTGGAGTAGAATATATCAGTTTTATCAGAGCTTGCCTTCTTTAATTCTCTTTGCAGGCATCGAGGGTAAAGCTCAGTGATGTTCGATACCAGAACGTTAGAGGAACATCCACGTCAGTTGTTGGTGTAAACATCAAGTGCAGCCATCCTGTTCCCTGTGAAAGAGTTAGCTTGTCAAACATAAATTTAAACTACGTTGGAGCAAAACAGCATAATCATGAAATCAGCTCTGTATGCACCAACGCAAAATTAAATTTTGCTGGCTTCCAACAACCATCACCTTGCCGATAGTTGAAAATCTCTACCTGTTTACGATCGAGGAGATGGACCCTTTTTCTGCTTTCATTAATTAGTGTAAATTAAAGTTTGTAAAAATATATCAGAAAAGCTAACAAGGATATCATTTTAAATCCATGTTAAACAAAAAATATCCATGGATAGCATAGAATTTATACCTATTTAAAACTATACGCATGTAAAGGTATAATTAACGCCCAATATGTTTTTAACACTGAAAAAAAAAACCTTTAACATGCATATTAAATATATAAACAAACTTGCAATTGATATTGTTGTTCAATGTTTATAATATGCCTCTCGAAATTAATAGGATTTACTTTAAAATAATGAGCCTTTTGTTGTTATTGTCAATGATGAATTCTTTATCATTAAAACTTTATTGTTACTCACTTATGCAATTAGGATATTTGCAATATATCTCTTTAAATTCCAACACACTAAAAATGAGATGAGGAAGAGTATGTAAACCCCCCTTTTTAGAGTTAATTTTAGAAGTTAAAATATTAGAGAATTAATAAGAATTAACTCTTATCATTATCAATATTTGATTAGCCATCATAAATTTAGAATTAAATCTAGAAAAATCAAGGGCTCTTTAAGATTAATTTTTTATTCACTCATATTTTTTTAAAAATCATATTAATTAAAATAAATTTCTAACAATCCCCCACATTAATGGAAATTGTCTCGCCAGTTTGAAAATGATTTAAAAATTTATTGAAAGATACTAATTTGATATATTACTAGACTAGGATAGGTAGTTTTTTATTTTGAACCTCTCATAATGAAATATTATTGAATTTACTCGGCTAAATAGTGAACGCACGATGTCTTGAACTATTTAGCCTTTTATGTAAAGCAAATACAATAATACTCATATAATTTTTTACATAGAGATTTCCTTTAGTTATCATTGTTATATTTATTTTGGCCCTATACAACTCTTGGATCCATGAGTGTTTTAGAGAATTCATCATTTATCAAAATTCTCAAAGAAACGACCACATTTCTCACTTATATAAGAGATTTTTCATTAAAATTATTCTGTTATAATCCATTTGGTATACCAAGATATGAAAATCATTAAGATTTCAACTCACTTTTTATCATGATATAGCTAACACTTATTTCATCATAGAAATAAGTAGGAAATAATAATTTTCGAGTATCGAGAATGTTATATGACATGATCAAAGAGTTGATGTCTTCTTTCAAATGTAGGAGTGTCAAAGTAATAAATAATCTGGTAAGACCGAGGTCAAACCATAGGGAAGTTAACTGTATAAACTACAAATAAAGAAATAGATAATAACAGAAAAGGAGTTAAAAATAGCTTTGAGATATGATATTGATGTAAGGATTTAAACAAATATAAAAAGTTATCTAGGTTAGCTAATCCACTAATGTTATTTCAAATAAGTATAATATAAACTCTTTTTATTATTCAATTAGAAATCACACACAAAAGAAGTTCCAATCGGATTATAATTTATTAACATAATTATATTAATTATCTTATTTGAGTAATGTCAATATTTGTAAATGTTGTTAGGTATTCATGGTAATAAATTATGTTAACAACAAATTAAGTTCCTTTCATAACACAGGTATCGATTATACCATATAATTGGGCTATGAAAGTACCAAGTATTTGTTGTACCAAAGGTTGTTCAACACAAATCTATATTAACCATTTAACAAGCAAGGTATTAAGAGTGAGTAAGATAATAAATACAAAACATGTTAGTATTAAACATTACAATCCATGTTTAGTTTATACTATATTTATTCTTACACTATTAGTGTAACCTTTTCACTTTAACATAATAAACTTAGCTAAACATTATAAATAGGAGAAACATAGATAAACAAGAGGAGAACATGATTGTATAAGTATAGTAGAGGAAATGAAAGGCATAAACAAGAAATTAATGAAAACAAAACTTAAGCATTATAAAAATATAAAGAGACAAAGAGAGCAAGAAAATGATCTTGATTTGAAAATCAAGATGCCTAAATGCATGACAAGTGCCTTCTTTTATAGACCAAAATTGAGAACTATTGATTTATTGACTAATTGTTGAATGGGTGGCTATACATTGACTTAGCGACAATCCTTATATTCTTTTCTAAACAAAAAATCATTACTAATATCAGAATTTGAATAGACTTGATTCATGAAAGTTTTAGAAAATTGTCTCAACTTTCTAAC
The DNA here is from genome assembly GCF_000495115.2 of Populus euphratica. Lineage (NCBI taxonomy): Eukaryota > Viridiplantae > Streptophyta > Magnoliopsida > Malpighiales > Salicaceae > Populus > Populus euphratica. Next base: position 41,804 of record NW_011500560.1, on the reverse strand, counting down.
AAAAAACAATTGAGGTCATTTGGTGTTGCAATGTCGCGGTTGCACAAATTAATTACCCTAACTTAAAACACAACACACAAGATAATATAAAGCAAGCAAGGGGTCGATCCCAAGAAGAAGGTTCAAGTCAGATTTTTATGCTAGATGTTATACAACTTATGGGGGTTTTGGACGCTATCTAGGCTAAAGCAAAAGAAATTAGAAAACTATCAAACAAAATTAAATAAAATCAGAAAATTATCAAGAGAATAAACCTTAGTCGCAAGCACACATCCACCTACAGAAATCAGAACTAATCATGGAAACAAAACATCAATTTATTTTCTGAATATTTATCTCTTCTTAACATTAGTTAGTTAATGGATCCGCCGTATAACTAACCCTAACCACCAAACAACCACAGTATCCGCACTAATAATTTAATTCAATGGCAGCTTTAACAACTTCATAAGTTGATTAATCAAGAAAATATAAATGTTCACAGTCTATGTTTAATTTGATTGAATGTTCTCTCTCATATTAATAGCTAGATCCATCAGAATTATTAAACTCAGTAGCTTCACAAGTTCATATACCACAACTCCGGTTTTGATATCAAACTTAGCAATAGATTGTCTACAATAATAACTTAGAGTCCGCTCTAACAATTAAAATAAACAATCATAGAAAAAATAAGTATAGGTGAACCCACATATTCATCATATAAACTGAAAAGAAAAGATAAAATAAGTCTCATGGCTATTGAACTCTGAAGGTTTTCGTGTCCTTGCAACCTAGAAAAAGTGTTTAGCCTTACATGTTTATTAAACAACTAATCAAAAAGAAGGAATAATGCATAATTTTTAGTTTCTTAGAGGAAGGGGCATTTTTTCTCTTCTTGGGTGGCTGCCCCCCTTCTCTTCTCTCATTCTTTTTATATCCTAGGAAACCCTAGTCTCTATTTTACAAAATAATCCTCTCTTAAATAGACAGTTTACATTTAAGTACTTCAATAACTATTCTCCTAAAAAAGAAGAAATAGCCTTGCATAAGATCTTAAAGCTTTGACTTAGACGAGCTAAATTGCTGAACTAAAAACATGGATTTGATTTAGATACTTCGAAATGAAATTTGGACTCGTTTCTTCACGAAACCTGTTTTTTGGCAGAATTCAGTTGTCATTTTTAAAAAATTATATCTCCCTCATATGACATCATTGTTGGCTGAAACTTTGAGCATTTATACACCTTTGAGTCAGAAATCCAAAAAAATTAAGTTTGTATCAATTGGACTTTTACAGCTCCAGATATTCAAGTCTGAATGGTCGAAGGTCAATACTAGCAAATTGCAAGATTTGACTTTGAAAGCTGCAATTTCCATGCTCTTTCTTATTTTACTTTCTTGCCTTAGATGTCTTGAAAGGTATGAATGTCAACTTTTTAATTACATTGAAATCACTTCATTTTAACCTCTAGAACTCACGCTCTGCAAAAAAAATCGATTGAAGGTCAAATCTGCCAATTACCTCAAATTTACTCATTTTTGCGTCTTTCATCCAAAAATACCTTCAAAACATGCAACAAAGAATATCAAGGCATTTTATATAAAACATAGGCAAAACACTACTTAAATATGGGTGAAACTATCGTATAATATCGTTACATCAAATACCCCCACACTTAGCTCTTTCTCATCCTCGAGAAAGGATAGGTAAAATCAAATTGAAGTTAAATTAAATCAAATCACTATGATTAATCTCCTAATCTCCCATCAATATCCAAGAATATATGCATTACAAATAAGAACACAATTAAGAAGGATAAATAATATAAATTTTCATGAGTTTATTTACATGCAAACTTTAAACTCAATTAATCATTGGGATTTAAATGAAATCTATGTCATGCCAAAGTGATAGGTCTTCTCATTGATACACACTCTAACACTCACATGTTTAAGGCTTATGTGTTTAAATCTCTCAAATTCAATCAATAAATATGTTCTACCATAAGCTTGCTCTTCAATCTCATCTTTATTACTAACATATTACAACTAATACATGAATCAAAAAGTCTTATTTTCCTGTTGTAATGGAGCTAAGGTTAAGGTGAGGTAAAAGAGAGTAAAAGAAAAGGTTATAACCAAAGAAAATAAAGCATTCTAAAAAATGATGTTTCAAACAATATATTACATCAAAGCACATAAAGTTTTCATCTTTAATCACTAATGCTTAACTTCTTTTGATTTCAAGCTTTTTCAACAAAAAATCTTAAGAACATTAAGGAACTTCTTTTTTCTTTTTTTTTCTTTTTTTTCTTTTTTCTTTTTCCCTTTTCCTTTTCTTTTCCTTTTTCTTTTTTGCAATTTTGCCCAGCTTTTCATTAAGCATCACTTCTTCTTTTTTTTCACATAATTTCTAACCATAATTCCATGAAATATCACAAGTATATGTTGTACTAATTCTCGACCAAGGGAAAAGGAAAACATATATAAAGTTAAGGCTTATACATGGATAAATATACTAATTATTGGCCAAGGGAAAAGGAAAACATATATAAAGTTAAGGCTTATAAATGGATAAAGCAAAGAAAAGATAAACAAGCTCAAAAAGGGCTTACTAAGGATAATATACTTTAGGTTGGTTTTTTGGCTCAAGTGGTTAAAATTCCTAATGCCTTTATCATCTTTGTGTATACATGTAATGCGAATGTAATCTCAACAAGACATAAAACAAGTTCTAAAGATACATATCATTGAAAAAATACACAATCAAAGAATATAATGTTGAAGGCTTAAAAGCTTGCATTGGTATAATACTATAAAGTCAATATGGCATATTCTCAAAGTCAATCCTTAAACCAATTAAACCTTAAAACTTGCATGCACACTCCTTCATTCGATTCATATCTCCATCTATCTCAATTAATTCTTATATGTAATACTCACATTCTCATAAACCAATAAGAGTTTAAAAGATCAAACATAGAAAATTTTTTTTAGAACAATAAAAAAACAACCAAAATAAGAAAACCAACATTCTCCCAATACCCCTCCACTTAAAACACAATATTGTCCTCAATGTTGAAATAAAAGAAAAGGAATATAGGAGAATGACAAAAATAAAGTAAAATACGAAAAATGAAAGATTAGGGAAAAAGAAAGCAAGTCTGTTTTTTTTTTTTGTGTGTGATAGGTTGCCTCCCAATAAGCGCTTTTGTTTTATGTCATTAGCTCAACGTGTTGCATGCTCATTCTTCATAGATTGGTTTAGCTAACTTCGCAGAAGCAGTGAGTTCTACCATCCAACCTTCATAAAGAGGTTTCAAGCAATGCCCATTGACCTTGAGTACTTTGTTGGTTTCTAAATTTGTAATTTCAACTACACCATAAGGAAAAATATTAGAAACAATAAAGGGTCCAATCCAACAAGAGCGCAACTTTTCAGGAAAAAGTTTCAAACCCGAATGATAAAGGACTTTGTCTCCAACATTAAATTCTTTTCTTGTAATCCTTCCATCATGAAGACTCTTACTCTTTTCTTTGTAAGTCCTTGCATTCTCAGAGCATTCCGAAAAATGATATTTCAAACAAGATATTCCATCAAAGCTCATAAATTTTTCATCTTTAATCACCAATGCTTAACTGCTTTTGATTTTAAGCTTTTGCAACATAAAATCTTAAGAACATAAATGAACTTTTCTGTCTTTTTTTCTTTTTTCTTTTTCTTTTTTTGTAATTTTGCCTTTCTTTTCATCAAGCATCACTTCTTCTGTCTTTTCACATAATTTCCAACCATAATTCCATGAAATATCACAAGTATATGCTCTACTAATCCTTGGCCAGGGGAAAAGGAAAACATATATAAAGTTAAGGCTTATACATGGATAAAGAAAAGATAAATAAGCTCAAAAGGGGCTCACTAAGGATAATATGCTTTAGGTTGGCTTTTTTGGTTCAAGTGATTGAAATTCCTAATGCCTTTATCATCTTCATGTATATTTGTAATGGAATATAATCTCAATAAGATATGAAGCAAGTTCTAGAGATACATATCATTGAAAGAATGCACACTCAAAGAATACAATGTTTGAAGGCTCAAAAACTTGCAGTGGTATAACACTATAAAATCAACATGGCATATTCTCAAAGTCAATCCCTAAACCAATTAAACCTTAAAATTTGCATGCATACTCTTTCATTTGATTTATCTCTTCATCTATCTCAATTAATTCTCATACATAATACTCATATTCTCAAAAACCAATGGGAGTTAAAAAGATCAAATATAATTTTTTTTTTTTTGTGAACAACAAAGAAAACTAAAATAAGAAAATAAAAATTCTCCCAATACCCCCACACTTAAAACACAACATTGTCCTCAATGTTGAAATAAAAGCAAAGGAACATAAGAGAATGGCAGAAAATAAATTAAAATACAAAAAAGTAAAAGATAAGGAAAAAGAAAGCAAATCTGATATATATTTTTTTTTGTGCTGGGTGGCCTCCCAGTAAGCGCTTTTGTTTTATGTCATTGGCTTGACATGTGGCATGCTCATTCTTCATAGATTGGTTCAGCTAACTCTACAGAAGCGGTGAGTTCTGCCGTCCAACCTTCATAGAAAGGTTTCAAACGATGTCCATTGACCTTGAGTACTTTGCTGGTTTCTAAACTTGTAATTTCAACTGCACCATAAGGAAAAATATTAGAAACAACAAAGGGTCCAATCCAACGAGAGCGCAATTTTCCAGGAAAAAGTTTTAAACGCGAATGATAAAGAAGGACTTTGTCTCCAACATGAAATTCCTTTCTTGTAAGCATTCGGTCATGAAGATTCTTAGTCTTTTCTTTGTAAATTTTTGCATTCTCGTAAGCATCATTTCGAATTTCTTCCAACTCTTGCAGTTGCAATTTTCTTGCAATCCCAGCAGCATCATAATCCATGTTGCATTGTTTAATGGCCCAAAAAGCTTTGTGTTCAAGCTCCACCGGTAGATGACATGCTTTCCCATAAATCATTCTATAAGGTGACATTCCTATAGGTGATTTATAAGCAGTCCTATAAGCCCAAAGTGCATCTCCAAGGCGTAGACTCCAATCTCGTCGGTTAGGTTGCACTGTTTTCTCCAAAATGGACTTGATTTCTCGATTGGAAATTTCAGCTTGGCCATTCGTTTGCGGATGATATGCTGTGGATGTTCGATGAGTCACATGATATTTGCGTAGCAATGCTTCCATGGAACGATTGCAGAAATGAGTGCCACGATCACTGATGATAGCTTTAGGGATGCCAAACCTATCAAATATGTGAGTCCTGACAAAATCTAAAACAACCTTAGCATCGTTAGTTCGTGTGGCTTTCGCCTCAATCCATTTGGACACATAATCAACAGCAAGAAGAATATAAAGATTTCCAAAAGAAGAAGGAAATGGACCCATAAAGTCAATACCCCAAACATCAAAAATTTCACTTACAAGAATATTTGTTAAAGGCATTTGATTTTTATGAGTGATATTACCTGTTCTTTGGCATTTTTCACATGATTTGCAGAAGTGATATGCATCTTTAAAAATAGAAGGCCAATAGAAACCACTTTGAAGTACCTTGTGGGCTGTTCTTTTTGCTCCAAAATGCCCACCACAAGAATGAGAATGACAAAAAGTGAGAATAGAATGAAATTCATCCTGTGGTACACATCTCCTTACTACTTGATCCACACAAAATTTCCACAAGTAAGGAGTATCCCAAAAATAATATTTAGCATCAGCTCGTAACTTGTCCTTTTGGGATGTAGACAAACCTGGAGGGAATTCTTTAGTGACTAAATAGTTCACCAAATCAGCATACCATGGTCTTGTAGAGGAGTGCATACCATGGTCTTGTAGAGGAGTGCAACATATACAACTGTTCATCAGGAAATGTTTCTCTTATTGTTTCAGTTGGAATATCATCGGTCCTTAGTCGACTCAAGTGATCAGCCACATGGTTTTCGGCACCTTTTTTGTCTTTGATCTCAAGATCGAATTCTTGTAAAAGCAAGATCCACCTAATCAGTCTTGGTTTGGACTCCTTCTTCTTCAAAAGATATCTTAAAGCTGGATGGTCAATAAAAACAATGACTTTTGTACCAAGTAGATATGACCTGAATTTTTCAAGAGCAAACACCACTGCAAAAAGTTCCTTTTTAGTTGTATGGTAATTGCATTGTGCTCCGTCCAATATACAGGAAGCATAGGCTATACCATGCAAATTCTTCCTTGTTCCTTGCCCAAGGACAGCCTCTATTATAAAGTCACTCGCATCAGACATTATCTCAAAAGGCTCATTCTAATTTGGTGGTTGGATGATAAGGGCAGATGTGACACGCTTTTTAAGCTCATTATAGGCATCTTTACATGCTTGATCAAACACAAAATCCACTTCTTTGGCTAATAGTCTGCATAAAGGTGCTGTAATCTTCGAGAAATCTTTGATAAAGCGTCGATAGAAACCTGCATGGCCAAGAAAAGAACGAATTTTCCTTACGCAGGAGGGGTAAGGCAATGATGAAATAACATCTATTTTAGCTTTATCAATCTCTAATCCATGTGAAGACACAACATGCCCAAGAACAATTCCTTGTTCTACCATAAAATAACACTTTCCATAGTTTAAGACAAGGTTAGTTTCAATGCACCTTTTCAAGATCAAAGACAAATTTTCTAGACATTTATCAAAAGAATCACCATACACTGTATTTGAAAGATCTCTTCCAGTATACCTAGACCACCTGGTAAGAAAAAGAAGACATTAGCATATTTAAATATTGCATTCATTCGATCACACATTGTGGAGGCCTGTAGTTCCTCTCTAATTATTTTTCCAATGATGTCCCCTTTTGCTAAAGCTTTGGGGACGACCCCCAAAACTTGACTACCTCCTAAAAATATACCTATGGACACTTCCCCCATTAACCCAAGGCTACCTTCGCCATACACTAAATAAATCTTTCTCTCAACTAGTACCTGACCAAGATGATTTGTTGATTCTAAAAACTCCATTTCCTTCCCAGGATTGGATCCACCAAAAACATAAATATTTCTTATATGATGACTTGAGGAACCTTCCATTTCCATACACTTCTATAACTGTTGAATGTATGTGTTAAGCAGAAATAAAGGGAAGAAAGAGAAGATTCTATAGATGAGAAATTCAAAATGCAATCATATCACTTATATGTAGGACAATAGGAGTCTCATACTGTCTTTCTTTATTATTTTTTATTCTTTTTTTAAAGCATGTGTATATACGGGTATTTGTGATTGTGGCTCATATCTTCTCTTGGTTTTACATAAAAGAATGGCTTAAACGCCCTTTATGGGTCGGGGATAAGCTTCCTATCCAGTTTTCTTAAAAACTAACAAACATGGTCTTTTATAATCAGATTCTCAAGACTATGCCAACCATGTTCTTTATAAAAATGAGGTCATAAGTCATGAAATACATAATGCACATCGCCACTAGGATATGTCCCAAAAGTCAATAGAATATTATCTAAAGACTCTTTATGTTTTGAAATAAATCCTAACTTTTGACATTTTCACAAGATTTGCAGAACATACATGTGTCTTTGAACATGGTGGGCCAATAAAATTCACAATGTAAGATTTTTACAATTGTTTTTTTATGAAAAATAACCCCCACATGCTTTAGAATAACAAAATTTAATGACACTACTTACATCATTATTAGGAATGTATCTTTGAAATATTTGATCAGGATAATATTTGAATAAGGTTCATCCCAATAAAAGTTTTTCACTTCATTCAAAAACTTTCCTTTGTCTTCGGTACTCTAGTAAACTAGCAAAAATATTGAAGTAAGAAAACTGATAGTTTTAGCAAACCAAGGCATTGAACTAAGAGAAAGTAAAGATTTATCAGGAAAGTAATCATTGACTGATGTGATGTCGGATGTTGAATCTATTGTCAATCTTGACAAAAGATTCATATCAACATTTTCAGTGCCTTTCTTGTCCTCGATTTCATCTTGAGAATAAATCATTTGCAAATCTATATATTCGTCTAACTTTGTTTTACTTAAAATAGATTCAAGTTGGTCATAAACCAATTCTTTAATAAAATCTACTTTTTGTAAATCATTATCATCTCCAGGTTGCTTGCAAATATTGAAAACATTGATCTCTAATGTCATGTTTCTAAAAGATAGCTTCATTGCTAACATTAGAATTTCAACAAACTTAATTCATGAAAATTCTAGGAAAATGTCTCAGCTTTCCAAAAAATAAGGTTATGTAGACTTCTAGAATTCAAAATATGGACTAAACACTTAACAGTGTCCGGGCTGCAGGACAGATTCAAGCTTCTTCGTTGTTGCTAAGATTTTGGACTTTCAAATAGTAAAATTGAGTCTTGCATTTCTCATGAATGTTTTAGGCCTATGTCTTAGCTTTCTAGCCATATAAACCAAATTGAAATCCAAGATCTACAACTCCAGATGTGACCTAATGACTGAACAGTGTTTTAGTTTGGACTGAACCACCATCTATTTTCTAAGCTTCACCCTCTCTGTCTTTTCAATTTCAGTAGTTAAACTCATCAATTAATCATTTGATTTATAAGATAGGCCTGTATTTAAGATGAATATTTACCATAAATTAAAGATATTTTATAGTATCAAACTTGTTGTTGTAAAACATATTTTAGTTAAGGAGTTATTGATACTTCAAGTGCAAAATACTGATATAAAATCTTGATAAAAATAAAATTTTAAGTGTTAATTTACTTACTATAATTGCATATTATGGTTATGAGATTCTGAAAAATAAATATCAAAATTGACATTGGTGAATAGGAATCTTCACGAAGATATGTACATGAGATGGACACTTCTAAAGGATGTTACCATAAGGGGAAAAAAACAGATATACTAGATTTCTTTATTTTTTCCATTAATAGAAAGGTTCTCTAGCAAATTAAATTAAAATTTGCTTAATTGTTGAGCTTGTTATTTAATTCAGTAGTATAATTCGGGGAAAAGCTTAAGGATAGCATTTAATTTGTCTCTTGGCTAATTATAGAAATAGAAACCTAGCTAAACTAACGCTAATTATAGAACAGAACCACTGCAACCTAACTACGTACAGACCAAACACAATATCTAATGCAGTTAAACCTCCTACGTACTGTTAGCTTTTAACACTACAATTCTGTTTTGTTAGAAAAAACATGTAAAAATCTATCGATTCAGTTAAATGTCCAACAAGCTTGGGTATAAAGTAAGATAGCTTCTCACAATTACAACATCTGACAACAACCATCATTAATCATCAAATCGAAGCCTTTTATAGATTTTGTTGATAGAGAGAAAGAAATACAAATCATATAGCTTGAATTGGATAGATCATGGCAATGGCCATATTATTTACATGGAAATCCCGGCAAATGCCTCACTTATTTTGTGCATTATAGCGGCCTCCTTTGTTTCAAAGGTTCTGGGGCACCATGGACGTGCCGACAGGAATGATCCCAACGAGAAGGTGTTTAACGTGTTACGTTATGGAGCACATCGTGCAAGAGAGGATAACGCGCCGGTAAGCTGGTTTAGTATTTTGGATCGTAAGTGTTCATGGCATTAATAGTATATTAGAGGCATGCATTTAATTATCTGTTAAAAGAAATCCACATTTGATTTGGGGGGGGGGGGGGGGGGCGTATAGTATATTAGAGGCGTATATATCTGAATTTGCCCTTGATTTTCTCGTAAAGAAATTATGGTGAAATTGATTAGGTTGTGGGTTTGGTCTTCGCAGTCTTTCATCCGAGCATGGAAGGCTGCATGCAATTATAGGGGAAAGGCAAGGCTACTTATCCCCAAGGGAACCTTCTTGATAGGGGCAACTATCTTTCAGGGACCATGACAAGGTCCAGCACCCATTAAGGTTCAAATTGCAGGAACTCTGAAAGCTGTACCAGACCCTAGCACGTACGAAGAAGATTTCTGGATCTTGTTTGAAAACATCAATGGCTTACTGGTTACTGGTACAGGCACTGTTGATGGCCAAGGCAATGCTGTCTGGAAATACGATGTCGGCGACGGCGGTGCCAAGTCCCCTAGTGTAAGTAACAAAATGATCTTGACATACATGCACTTACTAATTAGTAATTAGAGAATATGGGATTAATTGCAATTTCATAATGATTCATCTTTCCTTTTTTATTTAATTATTTGTGGCGCAGTCTATAAAACTTAGCCATGTAGTCAATGGGATTATAAGACAGATCACCTCTATGAATCCAATGGGTTTCCGCATATCCATCGTCCTGTCACAGAACACCAAGGCCAAAAATCTTGCTATATTTGTGGAATGGTCTTGGTAATTAAGGGAAAAATGCTAGAAATTCTTATTATAGCTTTTCTTGAACCTGAGCCTTACAAGTAAAAAAAGCTGGGGAAATTAAAATAGCTACTAGAAGAAAATGTTTTAAAGAACTTGAATTGAAAAAACGATGCAATAATGATAAACCCTAATCTAAATTTTTAGACAGCTTTGAGATAGCCCAGGCCTCTTAGGTGAATGAAATTTGCTTCAAAGCAATTTTCTTCCTATCTGCAGCCTCTTCCTCCTTTTTTTATTGTAATTCTCAGTTAGTTGAGAATTAAGAATAAAAATAGACACAGCTGTTTTATTTATCTGTTTTGTATTTATATGCTAACTTCTCATTTTTATTTCTTGGCATGTTGGACTGTCTGAATGGTTGGAGTCGAAGGTAAACTCATTCCCCTTCTTTGAACTAGGTCTCTTTTCTGACTTTATCTGCTTGTTTCTATTGTCTCTCCTGAGCTTGAGTTAAGTTGTGTTTAATTTCTGCAATCTGTTCTGTCCTGTGTTGTAATTGTTCCTCTACTACTTGATTTTTTATTGACCCAGGAATATAATCTGTGAGGCTTGGGGGCGGGTAGCCGTAGGTTGCTTCAAACGGGGTAGATTTGAGGGATGTGTGGTAGCTGGTATTGTAACAATATTTGGCCATTGTTAGCCAATTAGACCAGCCCTTCGGGTTATTGACACGACTAAAAGGTTGATGTCTTCTCCCAAGTGTAGGAGTGTCGAAGTAATAAATAACCCGGCAAGACCGGGGTCGAACCACAGGGAGGTTAATTGTACAAATTATAAACAACAATTATAAACAACAATAATAGCAATAACAACAAGAACTATAATAACAACAACAACAATAATAACAATAATAACAATAATAATAATAATAATAATAATAATAATAGTAGTAGTAGTAGTAGTAATAGTAGTAATAATAGTAGTATTAGTAATAATAATAATAATAAAGAAAGAGAAGAAGAAGATGATGATGAGAACTTGGAGATGGAAAATTAATGTAAGGATTAAACAATAATAATAACAAATGTCAAGGTTAGAGGTTCCACTAATGGTATATCAAACAAGTATAATATAAACTCTTATTATTGAATTGGAAACCACACACAAAGGAGGTTCCAATCAGATTATATATTGTTAACGTGATTACATTAGTCATATTATTTAATTAATGCTAATACTTGTAAATCTCGTCAAGCATTCATGATTATAACTTATGTTAACAACAAATCAAGTTCCTTTCATAGCTTAGGTGTCGGTTATACCATATAGTATGGGCTATGAAAGTGCCAAGCATTTGTTCTACCAAGTGTTATACAATATAAATCAAGATTAGTCATTTAACAAGCAAAGTATTAAAGAGTGAACAAGATAACACATACAAAGCATGTTAGTATCAAACATTAAAGTCCATATTGAGTTTACACTATACTTATTCTTACACCATTAGTGTAACCTTTCCACCTTGACATAATTAACTTAGCTAGACATAATGAAAGAAAGCAAAATAGATAAACAAAATAAGAACATAAAAGCTAACTAAGTAAAGGAAAGGAAATGAAAGGCATAAACTTGATATTAATGAAAGCAAAGCAGAAGCATTACAAAAAATACAAAGAGAGAAAGGAAGAGCATGATCTTGATCTGGAAACCAAGATGCCTAAATGCATGGCAAATGCCTCCTTTTATAGGCCAAAATTGGGAACTATTGATTTGATGACTAATTGATAAGTGGGTGACCAACTTTTGACTTGGTGACAATCCTTATCTTCTCTTGTCTGCCCAAAAAGTCATTGATAACGTCAAAATTGAAGCTAGTTGTAAACATGAAAGTTTTAGGCAATTGTCTCAGTTTTCTTGTGTAAAGGATTCAGCTCATTTGGACTTCTAGAACTCCAGATATGGCCAAAATACCGAACAGTGCTCGGGCTGGAAGACAGATTCGGGCTTCTTTGTTGTTGCTACAATTTGGACTTGATAATTGTCTTTTTAGATCTTGGGCTCCATATGAAAGTTATAGGCCTATGTCTTACCTTTCCATCCATATAAATTGGACCTAAATCTGAGATCTGTAGCTCCAAATATGACCCAATTACCGAACAGTGTTCTGGTTTGGATTGCACCGACATCTCTTTTCTAAGTTTGGCCATCTCTTTATCCTTGCAATTTAAGTTCTTCAAGTCATCAATCAATCCTTTCATTTATGTAATAGGCCTGCATTAAAAATAGACATTTACCATAAATTAAAGGTATCTTATATTATTAGATATATTATTATAAAACATGCTTTGGTTAAGGAGTTATTGATACTTCAAGTGCAAAATGATGATATAAAACCATGATAAAAATGCACTTTTAAGTACTAATCAGTTATCACCTACATGGCATCTCAAATACCCTTCCAATGTTTTGTTGTTTGCCTTTGTCTGACCGTCGGTTTGGGGGTGGTATGTTGTTGACATCAGCAACTTAACCCCTTCAATTTGGAATAACTCTCCCCAAAAATTGCTAGTAAAGGTAGGATCTCTATCTGATACTATATTGTCTGGGAAACCATACAGTTTCATTACATTCTGTGAGAACAGATTGGTAATTTTTGATGCGTTGCAGGGGTAGGATATAGGAATAAAATGTACATATTTGGTAAACCTATCCACAACTACCATAATTACTGAGTATTGATTAGATTTTGGTAACCCCTCTATAAAATCCATAGATATGGATGACCATGGTCTGGTGGGTATAGGTAAAGGCTATAAGAGTCCTGAGGGTTTTGTGTTTTCTCCTTTTGCTCTCTGACAGACTTCACACTATTTGATATAGGTTTGTATATCTGATTTCATTCCTACCCAAAACAAATCTCTCCTGGCCCTTTTTAGTGTTCTTTTAAAGCCTGTGTGTCTCGAGGATGGGCTATCATGAATATAATTCAGGATGGTTGTTTTTATAGGGCTGGATTGACTTATGTAGACTCTTTGTTTGTAGTATGGTATCTCTCCCCTAAAATGATATTTCAAGGAGCTTATGGTTTCTTGGTCTAGTTATTGCATGATAGCTTGAATTTCCGAATCAGTTTTATAGCTATCTTTTAATTGATCAGCCCAATTAACAATTCGGGTAGAAATAGCCCATAATGTACCTTTTTTGTGGTGTCCTCCTATCTAAAGAGTGCATCAGCTACTAGGTTTTCCTTTCCTGCTTGAAACTTGACCACAAAGTCATATCCAATCAATTTAGATAACCATTTCTGCTGTGTGGGTGTTCCAACTCGCTGCTCCAATAAATACTTAAGGCTTTGTTGATCCATCTTAACCTTAAAGGCTTAGCCCAAAAGGTAAGGCCTCCACTTCTGAACAGTAGTGACTAATACTAGGAATTCCTTCTCATAAGTGGATAGTGATAGTTCCTTCCCCTTTAGACTCTTACTGAAATAAGAAATGGGTCTGCCTCCTTGCATTAACATAGCACCGAGTTCTATACCTAAGGCATCATACTCTATTATAAAACTTTGGTTGAAATCTAGTAGTGCTAGGACTGGGGGTTGATACGGCCTGTTTTAATTGTTCAAAGGCTTGTTCTGCTTACGAATCCCATTTGAAAGCCCTTTTTTTCAATAGTCCAGTTAATGGACCAGCAATCACCTTATAACCTCAGATGAATCTGTGGTAGTAGATTATTAACTCTAAAAAACCCCTTAGTGATTTGAGTGTGTTTAGTCTAGGCCACTTGATCATTGACTCCATTTTGCTGGGGTCAACATGCACTCCCTGACCTGATACAATATGCCCCAAATATTCAATTTCACTGCTTATAAATTTACATTTGGACTATTTGGAAAATAACTTATGTTGTACCAGAGTCCCAAATACCATCCTTAGATGTCTCTAATGCTCTTCCATATTATAACTGTAGACTAGAATGTCATCGAAGGAAACCAGTATAAATTTTCTAAGATAAAGTCGAAAAATATCATTCATCAAACCTTGAAAAGTGGAAGGGGCATTTGTGAGGCTGAAAGGCATCACCAAAAATTCATAGTGCCCTTCATGAGTCCTAAAAGCTGTTTTGGGGACATCTTTTTCCTTCATTTTGATCTGGTGAAAGCTTGACCGAAGGTCTAGCTTGGAAAAAATCTGAGAACCATGAAGCTCATCTAGTAGTTCTTCCACAACTGGTATGGGAAACTTGTCTTTCACAGTTTCCTTGTTAAGGGTATGATAGTCAACACATATTCTTCATGACCCATCATCCTTCCTAACTAGGAGGATTGGCGATGAAAAGGGGCTTTGGCTGGGTCTTATGGTACCCATTGCTAACAATTCTTGAATAAGCTTTTTTATCTAAGCAGCTTCCCTCACTCCATAGCTGGAAACCATCTGCAATATTCACCCCAATAGGCTTGTGTTTTAAAACTTTCATCCCTACCTTTCTTACTACCCTGGGATGTATGAAATTATGTGTACTTCCTGTATCAATTAAGGCCACGAAGTTATGGCCACTCAGCTTCACTTCCACCCTTATAATTTTAGGATTGGGACTCCCTATGATTGCATAAAGGGATATGTTGATTCCCTCCTTACCTTTTTCCTAAGGTTCCCCCAAATCAATTAGATCTTTAGGGACACAATTTTTCTCCTCCACCTCTTCCTTTACTTCCTGTATCAAGGATATCCTTAGTCCTCCACACCTATGGTCAGGTCCCTATTTCCTGTCATATTTAAAGCAAAGCCCCTTGTCTCTTTTTTCCTTCATCTGTGCTGGAGTGAGTCTCTGTATCAGAACTAGTTTATTTTCAGCCTTGGGCTGAGTTGGTGTTAGGTTTCGGCCTTGAAACCCCATAACACTAGGCCTCCAGGACTTCCTTATAATTGTCACATTTTTCCTCCTACATCCTTGCTAGTCTATAAGCATCCACTAAATTATGAGGGCTCAGCATTCTGACTCCCATTTTTATCTCCTCCTTCAATCCTCCTAGGAAACAGCTGAGCTTGTAAGAGTCAGACAGCCCTCTAACTCGATTCGAAAGCATCTCGAATTGGGTTTTGTAGAGCTCTACTGTTGATGTTTGTTTGATACTTATGAGTGCTTTCATTGGGTCATCATAAGATGATCATCTAAAACAAATTTGGAGGGCCTCCTAACTGGTGAGAATTCTGGTCTCTTTTAGTTCTTGATAACATATTATGGCCTTTCCTTCCATGTGAAAACTGGCTGTAAACAGACTGTGTTGAGCTAGAGTGTTGTGAAAGTTAAAGAATTGATTGGCCTTGTATACCCAACCAATAAAGTCATCTCTGTTAAACTGGGGAAACTCTAACCGGATTGACTTGAGCTGAACCTGTTGAATTCTTTCCTATGGTACTACCTCATGCCTTAGATTTTTATTAACTGACCTGGTGGGAGAATTAGGAGGGGAGCCCTTGGGCCTTTTTCCTTGGGCCTTAGTCATCTGATCCATCATGGCAAACATATTTCTCAACTGTTGCACTATGTCTTCCAATTTTTACCATTGATTCTGCTGGTTTTGTTGCTGTGTCTCCTGTTGTTGTTTCATCCTGATATAGTTTCTATCAATTGTGAAACTCTTGTTCCTTCAGCCATCCGAGAATCATGGCTTTGATACCACTTGGAATGGTCTTGGTAATTAAGGGAAAAATGCTAGAAATTCTTATTATAGCTTTTCTTGGACCTAAGCCTTACAAGTAAAAAAAAGTTGGGGAAATTGAAATAACAACTGAAAGGAAATATTTTAAAAAACTCGAATTGAAAGAACAATGCAATAATGATAAACCCTAATCTAAATTTTTGGGCAGCTTCAAGGTAGCTCAGGCTTCTGGGTAAATAAGATTTGCTTCAAAGCAATTTTTTTCCTATCTGTAGCCCCTTCCTCCTTTTTTTATTGTAATTCTCGGTTAGTTGAGAATTAAGAATAAAGATAGACTTGACAACTGTTTTATTTATCTATTTTGTATTTGGATTTTTTTTCTTTTTCCAAACAGTGTCGTTTGTCTTTGAACTTACTCCCTTGCCAGCTATTAGCAGCTAGAACTTCATTGTCTCAGCCCTCCACATAAGTAATTCTTGTCCAATCTTTGACCATACACATGCTCGTGTTATCCCTTTGCTACAGGTAAGTCTTCTCCAACACACCTCCTTTTCTCCCCGGCTTCAGTTTGAGAATGGTTAGTGATGTGCTGCCGGACTGTTACAATTTGCCCCTCTCGACAGCCCCAACACTGACGGAATACATATCAGCAAAACCAATCAAGTGTATGTATCAAGTAGTGTCATCGGCACTGGTGATGGTTGCATTGGCATCATACGTGGATGCACCGATGTCCACATCAGAAATGTAATCTGTGGCCCTGGACATGGTATCAGGTAACTAATTAGTATCCAAGTATTGAATGTTCCAGCAGCATATATATACACACGCGCACGCACGCACTCACTCACTCAATTGAAGTCAGTAATTATGCATTTGTAATTAACTAGTATAGCAACCTGCAGCTAATTACTTTGTAATTTACATTTCCATATATAACAGTATTGGTAGCCTTGGAAATTACCAGGATAAGGATGATGTGGGAGGGATCACTGTGAAAAACTGCACATGTAATAAAACGGACGATGGAATCAGAATAAAAACATATGGAATATCACCTTCAAGCCAAGCTTCAGGCATACCTTTCCGGGATATCGTCATGGACAGAGTTAAAAACCCCATTATTATTGATCAATCTTATGGAAACAAAGAATCGGTTCGTTTTCTTTTACTATGATATCAAGCCCTTTAACAAGCTGCTTTCCTCCTTGGATCACGAGTTGGAGTAGAATATATCAGTTTTATCAGAGCTTGCCTTCTTTAATTCTCTTTGCAGGCATCGAGGGTAAAGCTCAGTGATGTTCGATACCAGAACGTTAGAGGAACATCCACGTCAGTTGTTGGAGTAAACATCAAGTGCAGCCATCCTGTTCCCTGTGAAAGAGTTAGCTTGTCAAACATAAATTTAAACTACGTTGGAGCAAAACAGCATAATCATGAAATCAGCTCTGTATGCACCAACGCAAAATTAAATTTTGCTGGCTTCCAACAACAATCACCTTGCCGATAGTTGAAAATCTCTACCTGTTTACGATCGAGGAGATGGACCCTTTTTCTGCTTTCATTAATTAGTGTAAATTAAAGTTTGTAAAAATGTATCAGAAAAGATAAGGATATCATTTTAAATCCATGTTAAACAAAAAATATCCATGGAAAGCATAGAATTTATACCTATTTAAAACTATACGCATGTAAAGGTATAATTAACGTCCAATGTGTTTTTAACACTAAAAAAAAAAAACCTTTAACATGCATATTAAATATATAAACAAACTTGCAATTGATATTGTTGTTCAATGTTTATAATATGCCTCTCGAAATTAATAGGATTTACTTTAAAATAATGAGCTTTTTGTTGTTATTATCAATGATGAATTTTTTATCATTAAAACTTTATTGTTGCTCACTTATGCAATTAGGATATTTGCAATATATCTCTTTAAATTCCAACACACTAAAAATGAGATGAGGAAGAGTATGTAAACCCCCTTTTTTAGAGTTAATTTTAGAAGTTAAAATATTAGAGAATTAATAAGAATTAACTCTTATCATTATCAACATTTGATTAGCCATCATAAATTTAGAATTAAATCTAGAAAAATCAAGGGCTCTTTAAGATTAATTTCTTATTCACTCATATTTTTAAAAAAATCATGTTAATTAAAATAAATTTCTAACAATCCCCCACATTAATGGAAATTGTCTCGCTAGTTTGAAAATGATTTAAAAATTTATTGAAAGATACTAATTTGATATATTACTAGACTAGGATAGATAGTTTTTTATTTTGAACCTCTCATAGTGAAATATTATTGAATTTACTCGGCTAAATAGTGAACGCACGATGTCTTGAATTATTTAGCCTTTTATGTAAAGCAAATACAATAATACTCATATAGTTTTTTACATAGAGATTTCCTTTAGTTATCATTGTTATATTTATTTTGGCCCTATACAACTCTTGGATCCATGAGTGTTTTAGAGAATTCATCATTTATCAAAATTCTCAAAGAAACGACCACATTTCTCACTTATATAAGAGATCTTTCATTAAAATTATTCTGTTATAATCCATTTGATATACCAAGATATGAAACTCATTAAGATTTCAACTCACTTTTTATCATGATATAGCTAACACTTATTTTATCATAGAAATAAGTAGGAAATAATAATTTTCGAGAATCGAGAATGTTATATGACATGATCAAAGAGTTGATGTCTTCTTTCAAATGTAGGAGTGTCAAAGTAATAAATAATATGGTAAGACCGGGGTCAAACCATAGGGAAGTTAACTGTATAAACTACAAATAAAGAAATAGATAATAACAGAAAAGGAGTTAAAAATAGCTTTGAGATATGATATTGATGTAAGGATTTAAACAAATATAAAAATTTATATAGGTTAGCTAATCCACTAATGTTATTTCAAATAAGTATAATATAAACTCTTTTTATTATTCAATTAGAAATCACACACAAAAGAAGTTCCAATCGGATTATAATTTATTAACATAATTATATTAATTATCTTATTTGAGTAATGTCAATATTTGTAAATGTTGTTAGGTATTCATGGTAATAAATTATGTTAACAACAAATTAAGTTCCTTTCATAACATAGGTATCGATTATACCATATAATTGGGCTATGAAAGTACCAAGTATTTGTTGTACCAAAGGTTGTTCAACACAAATCTATATTAACCATTTAACAAGCAAGGTATTAAGAGTGAGTAAGATAATAAATACAAAACATGTTAGTATTAAACATTACAATCCATGTTTAGTTTATACTATATTTATTTTTACACTATTATTGTAACCTTTTCACTTTAACATAATAAACTTAGCTAAACATTATAAATAGGAGAAACATAGATAAGCAAGAGGAGAACATGATTATATAAGTATAGTAGAGGAAATGAAAGGCATAAACAAGAAATTAGTGAAAACAAAACTTAAGCATTATAAAAATATAAAGAGAGAAAGAGAGCAAGAAAATGATCTTGATCTGAAAATCAAGATGCCTAAATGCATGACAAGTGCTTTCTTTTATATGCCAAAATTGAGAACTATTGATTTATTGACTAATTGTTGAGTGGGTGGCTATATATTGACTTAGCGACAATCCTTATATTCTTTTCTAAACAAAAAATCATTACTAATATCAGAATTTGAATAGACTTGATTCATGAAAGTTTTAGAAAATTGTCTCAACTTTCTAACAAAAAAAATTGAGGTCATTTGGTGTTGCAATGTCGCGGTTGCACAAATTAATTACCCTAACTTAAAACACAACACACAAGATAATATAAAGCAAGCAAGGGGTCGATCCCACGAAAAAGGCTCAAGTCAAATTTTTATGTTAGATGTTATACAACTTATGGGGGTTTTGGACGCTATCTAGGCTAAAGCAAAAGAAATTAGAAAACTATCAAACAAAATTAAATAAAATCAGAAAATTATCAAGAGAATAAACCTTAGTCTCAAGCACACATCCACCTACAGAAATCAGAACTAATCATGGAAACAAAACATCAATTTATTTTCTGAATATTTATCTCTTCTTAACATTAGTTAATTAATGGATCCGTCGTATAACTAACCCTAACCACCAAACAACCACAGTATCCGCACTAGTAATTTAATTCAATGGCAGCTTTAACAACTTTATAAGTTGATTAATCAAGAAAATATAAATGTTCACAGTCTATGTTTAATTTGATTGAATGTTCTCTCTCATATTAATAGCTAGATCCATCAGAATTATTAAACTCAGTTGCTTCACAAGTTCATATACCACAACTCCGGTTTTGATATCAAACTTAGTATAATAATAATAATAGAATAGATTGTCTACAATAATAACTTAGAGTCCGCTCTAACAATTAAAATAAACAATCATAGAAAAAATAAGCATAGGAGAACCCACATATTCATCATATAAACTGAAAAGAAAAGATAAAATAAGTCTCACGGCTATTGAACTCTGAAGGTTTTCGTGTCCTTGCAACCTAGAAAAAGTGTTTAACCTTACATGTTTATTGAACAACTAATCAAAAAGAAGGAATAATGCATATTTTTTAGTTTCTTAGAGGAAGGGGCATTTTTCTCTTCTTGGGTGGCTGCCCCCCTTCTCTTCTCTCATTCTTTTTATATCATAGGAAACCCTAGTCTCTATTTTACAAAATAATCCTCCCTTAAATAGACAGTTTACATTTAAGTACTTCAATAACTATTCTCTTAAAAAAGAAGAAATAGCCTTGCATAAGATCTTAAAGCTTTGACTTAGACAAGCTAAATTGCTGAACTAAAAACTTGGATTCGATTTAGATACTTCAAAATGAAATTTGGACTCATTTCTTCATGAAACCTGTTTGCTGGCAGAATTCAGTTGTCATTTTTAAAAAATTATATCTCCCTCATATGACATCATTGTTGGCTGAAACTTTGAGCATTTATACACCTTTGAGTCAGAAATCCAAAAAAAATAAGTTTGTATCAATTGGACTTTTGCAGCTCTAGATATTCAAGTCTGAATGGTCGAAGGTCAATACTAGCAAATTGCAAGATTTGACTTTGAAAGCTGCAATTTCTATGCTCTTTCTTATTTTACTTTCTTACCTTAGATGTCTTGAAAGGTATGGATGTCAACTTTTTAATTACACTAAAATCACTTCATTTTAACCTCTAGAACTTACGCTCTGCAAAAAAAATCGACTGAAGGTCAAATCTGCCAATTACCTCAAATTTACTCATTTTTGCGTCTTTCATCCAAAAATACCTTCAAAACATGCAACAAAGAATATCAAGGCATTTTATATAAAACATAGGCAAAACACTACTTAAATATGGGTGAAACTATCATATAATATCATTACATCAAATACCCCCACACTTAGCTCTTTCTCATCCTCGAGAAAGGATAGGTAAAATCAAATTGAAGTTAAATTAAATCAAATCACTATGATTAATCTCCTAATCTCCCATCAATATCCAAGAATATATGCATTACAAATAAGAACACAATTAAGAAGGATAAATAATATAAATTTTCATGAATTTATTTACATGCAAACTTCAAACTCAATTAATCATTGGGATTTAAATGAAATCTATGTCATGCCAAAGTGATAGGTCCTCTCATTGATACACACTCTAACACTCACGTGTTTAAGGCTTATGTGTTTAAATCTCTCAAATTCAATCAATAAATATGTTCTACCATAAGCTTGCTCTTCAATCTCATCTTTATTACTAACATATTACAACTAATGCATGAATCAAAAAGTCTTATTTTCCTGTTGTAATGGAGCTAAGGTTAAGGTGAGATAAAAGAGAGTAAAAGAAAAGGTTAAAACCAAAGAAAATAGAGCATTCTAAAAAATGATGTTTCAAACAATATATTACATCAAAGCACATAAAGTTTTCATCTTTAATCACTAATGCTTAACTTCTTTTGATTTCAAGCTTTTTCAACATAAAATCTTAAGAACATTAAGGAACTTCTTTTTTCTTTTTCTTTTTTCTTTTTTTTCTTTTTTCTTTTTCCCTTTTCCTTTTCTTTTCCTTTTTCTTTTTTGCAATTTTTCCCATCTTTTCATTAAGCATCACTTCTTCTTTCTTTTCACATAATTTCTAACCATAATTCCATGAAATATCACAAGTATATGTTGTACTAATTCTTGACCAAGGGAAAAGGAAAACATATATAAAGTTAAGGCTTATACATGAATAAATATACTAATTCTTGGCCAAGGGAAAAGGAAAACATATATAAAGTTAAGGCTTATAAATGGATAAAGCAAAGAAAAGATAAACAAGCTCAAAAAGGGCTTACTAAGGATAATATACTTTAGATTGGCTTTTTGGCTCAAGTTGTTAAAATTCCTAATGCCTTTATGATCTTCGTGTATACATGTAATGCGAATGTAATCTCAACAAGACATGAAACAAGTTCTAAAGATACATATCATTAAAAAAATACACAATCAAAGAATATAATGTTGAAGGCTCAAAAGCTTGCATTGGTATAATACTATAAAGTCAATATGGCATATTCTCAAAGTCAATCCTTAAACCAATTAAACCTTAAAACTTGCATGCACACTCCTTCATTCGATTCATATCTCCATCTATCTCAATTAATTCTTATATGTAATACTCACATTCTCATAAACCAATAAGAGTTTAAAAGATCAAACATAGAAATTTTTTTTTAGAACAATAAAAAAACAACCAAAATAAGAAAACCAACATTCTCCCAATACCCCTCCACTTAAAACACAATATTGTCCTCAATGTTGAAATAAAAGAAAAGGAATATAGGAGAATGACAAAAATAAAGTAAAATGCGAAAAATGAAAGATTAGGGAAAAAGAAAGCAAGTCTGTTTTTTTTTTTTTTTTTGTGTGTGTGATAGGTTGCCTCCCAATAAGCGCTTTTGTTTTAAGTCATTAGCTCGACGTGTTGCATGCTCATTCTTCATAGATTGGTTTAGCTAACTTCGCAGAAACGGTGAGTTCTACCATCCAACCTTCATAAAAAGGTTTCAAGCAATGCCCATTGACCTTGAGTACTTTGTTGGTTTCTAAATTTGTAATTTCAACTACACCATAAGGAAAAATATTAGAAATAATAAAGGGTCCAATCCAACAAGAGCGCAACTTTTCAGGAAAAAGTTTCAAACCCGAATGATAAAGGACTTTGTCTCTAACATTAAATTCTTTTCTTGTAATCCTTCCATCATGGAGACTCTTACTCTTTTCTTTGTAAGTCCTTGCATTCTCATATGCATTATTAGAATCTCTTCCAACTCTTACAATTGCAACTTTCTTGCAATCCCAACAGCATCATAATCCATGTTACATTTTTTAATGACCCAAAAAGCTTTGTGTTCAAGCTCCACTGGTAGATCACATGTTTTTCCATAAATCATCCTATAAGGTGACATTCCTATAGGTTATCTGTGATTAGTATTTAAAAGTGCATTTTTATCATGGTTTTATATCATCATTTTGCACTTGAAGTATTAATAACTCCTTAACTAAAGCATGTTTTATAATAATATATCTAATAATATAAGATACCTTTAATTTATCGTAAATGTTCATTTTAAATGCAGGCCTATCACAAAAATGAAAGGATTGATTGATGACTTTAAGAACTTAAATTGCAAGGGGAAAAAGATGACCAAAATTAGAAAAGAGATGTTGGTGCAATCCAAACCGGAACACTGTTCGATAATTGGGTCATATATGGAGCTATAGATCTTAGATTTAGGTCTACTTTATATGGATGGAAAGGTAAGACATAGGCCTACAACTTTCATATGGAGCCCAAGATCTAAAAAGGCCATTTTCAAGTCCAAATTGTAGCAACAACAAAAAAGCCCGAATCTGTCCTCCAGCCCGAGCACTGTTCAGTATTTTGGCCATATCTGGAGTTCTAGAAGTCCAAATGAGCTGAATTGTTTATACAAGAAAGCTGAGACAATTGCCTACAACTTTCATGTTTTCGAGTGGCTCCAATTTTGACGTTATCAATGACGTTTTGGGCAGATAAGAGAAGATAAGGATTGTCACCAAGTCAAGAGTTGGTCACCCACTCATCAATTAGTCATCAAATCAATAGTTCCCAATTTTGTTCTATAAAAGGAGGTATTTGCCATGCATTTAGGCATCTTGGTTTCCAGATCAAGATCATGCTCTTGCTTTCTTTCTTTGTATTTTTTGTAATGTTTATGCTTTACTTTCATTAATATCAAGTTTATGCCTTTCATTTCCTTTCATTTACTTAGTTAACTTTTATCTTATTTATGTTCTTATTTTGTTTATTTATTTTTCTTTCTTTTATTATGTCTAGCTAAGTTTATTATGTCAAGGTGAAAAGGTTACACTAATGGTGTAAGAATAAGTATAGTGTAAACTCAATATGGACTTTAATGTTTGATACTAACATGTTTTGTATTTCTTATCTTGTTCACTCTTTACTCCTTTGCTTGTTAAATGACTAATCTTGATTTATGTTGCATGACACTTGGTACAACAAATGCTTGGCACTTGCATAGTTCATACTGTATGGTATAACCGACACCTAAGCTATGAAAGGAACTTGATTTGTTGTTAACATAAGTTATAATCATGAATGCTTGACGAGATTTACAAGTACTAGCATTAATCGAATAAGATGACTAATGCAATATGTTAGCAATCTATAATCTCATTGGAACCTTCTTTATGTGTGGTTTCCGATTGAAAAATAAGAGTTTATACTATACTTGTTTGACATATCATTAGTGGAACCTCTAACCTTGACATTTGTTATTCTTATTGTTTAATCCTTACATTAATTTTCCATCTCCAAGTTCTCATCATCTTCTTCTTCTTCTCTTTCTTTATTATTATTATTATTATTATTATTATTATTATTATTATTATTACTACTACTACTACTATTACTACTACTACTACTACTACTACTACTACTACTACTACTATTATTATTATTATTATTATTATTATTATTATTATTATAGTTGTTGTTGTTATTATTGTTGTTATTGTTGTTTATAATTGTTATTTATAATTTATACAATTAACCTCCATGTGGTTCGATCCCGGTCTTGCCGTGTTATTTATTACTTCGACACTCCTGCACTTGGGAGAAGACATCAATCTTTTCGTCATGTCAAGTTTTTGGCACCGTTGTCGGGGAGGTAAGTTTTGTATAAATTATAATATTTATTTTATTTTCTCTTTTCACTTTTCTTGTAGATAACTTTGTTTCTTTTCTCTTGTTTCTTCTTCTTTTGTTTTCTTTTTCCTTTTATTCTATTCCTACACGTGCATGAGAGTGTGGTCACGTACATCAAGTGGTAGACTTTGTAGGGTATCCTCATCATTTTCAGAAAATATGGCCGAAGAAGATAATCAATCACTTCATAATGAGAATAATGAGAATAACCGTGCTAGAACACTTAGAGACCACATGAATCCCACAAGAACAAGTGCACCATCATGCATAGTTTTTCCTCCCAATGCATCTCATTTTAATTTTAAACCAGGTATTATTCAACTTTTACCTTCTTTTCATGGCTTAGAATTGGAAAATCCATACTTGCATTTAAGGGAATTCGAGGAGGTCTGCAACACATATAATAATTTAAATTGTAGCATGAACACCATCAGATTAAAGCTTTTTCCTTTTTCATTAAAAGATAAAGCTAAAACATGGCTATAAAATTTAAGACCAGGATCCATTCGTGCTTGGGATGAAATGCAACAACAGTTTTTGAAGAAGTTTTTCCCATCTCACAAAACAAACTCTTTCAAAAGACAAATCACTACTTTCACTCAAAAACCAGGAGAAACATTTTACCAATGTTGGGATAGGTATCGAGACTTGCTTAGTACTTGCCTCATCATGGTTTTGAAAAATGGAGATTGGTTTCACAATTCTATGAAGGGTTAACACCTAAAGATAGGCAAATGGTTGAATTGATGTGCAATGGAACTTTTAAAGATAAAGACCCTAATGAAGCAATGAAGTACTTAGACTTGTTAGCTGAAATTGCTCAAAATTAGGACACCGCAGGTACTTATGAGGCACCGAGTAAAACTCAACCTCATACATCTAGTGGAGTTATGTACAACCTTAGAGAAGATCATGACCTTCAAGCCAAGCTTGTATCTTTAGCTAGAAAAGTCGAAGCACTAGAATTGAAAAAGAGTGGTCAATTAAAATCTGTTGAAAACATTGTGTGTCAAATCTGTGAAACAAATGAACACTCAACCAACGATTGTCCAACCTTACCTTCTTTTAAGGAATGTCTCCATGAACAAGCTCATACTTTAAATAATTTCCAAAGGGTCAACCATAACCCATACTCCCAAACATACAACCCTGGTTGGAGAAATCACCCAAATTTCAGTAGGAAGAGTGAGAACAATAATGCACAAACTTCACAACCACCGTTTCAAGCACACCACAATTTCCAAAATTCTTCATCTCCAAGTTCTCATCATCTTCTTCTTCTTCTCTTTCTTTATTATTATTATTATTATTATTACTACTATACTACTACTACTACTACTACTACTACTACTACTACTACTACTACTACTACTACTACTACTACTACTACTACTACTACTACTACTACTACTACTACTACTACTACTACTACTATTATTATTATTATTATTATTATTATTATTATTATAGTTTTTGTTGTTTATAATTGTTATTTATAATTTATACAATTAACCTCCCTGTGGTTCGACCCCGGTCTTGCCGGGTTATTTATTACTTCTACAGTCCTGCACTTGGGAGAAGACATCAATCTTTTCGTCATGTCAATTTGTATACAATCCAATAAGCCACATTGTTTTTGGCACCTTTTTTATCTTTGATCTCAAGATCAAATTTCTTATTAAAGCAAGATCCACCTAATCAATCTTGGTTTGGACTCCTTTTTCTTCAAAAGATACCTTAAAGCTGCATGGTCAATAAAAACAATGACTTTTGTACCAAGTAGATATGACCTACCACTACAAAAAGTTCCTTTTTAGTTGTATGGTAATTGCATTGTGCTCCGTCCAATATACAGGAAGCATAGGCGATACCATGCAAATTCTTCCCTGTTCCTTGCCCAAGGACAGCCCCTATTATAAAGTCACCCGCATCAGACATTATCTCAAAAGGCTCATTCTAATTTGGTGGTTGGATTATAAGGGCAGAGGTGACACGCTTTTTAAGCTCATTATAGGCATCTTTACATGCTTGATCAAACACAAAATCCACTTCTTTGGCTAATAGTTTGCACAAGAGTGTTGTAATCTTCGAGAAATCTTTGATAAAGCGTCGATAGAAACCTGCATGGCCAAGAAAAGAACGAATTTTCCTTACGCAGGAGGGGTAAGGCAATGATGAAATAACATCTATTTTAGCTTTATCAATCTCTAATCCATGTGAAGACACAACATGCCCAAGAACAATTCCTTGTTCTACCATAAAATAACACTTTTCATAGTTTAAGACAAGGTTAGTTTCAATGCACCTTTTCAAGATCAAAGGCAAATTTTCTAGACATTTATCAAAAGAATCACCATACACTGTGAAAGCATCCATGAAAATCTCAATTATGTTCTACCATACAATAACACTTTTCATAGTTTAAGACAAGGTTAGTTTCAATGCACCTTTTCAAGATCAAAGACAAATTTTCTAGACGTTTATCAAAAGAATCACCATACACTGTGAAATCATCCATGAAAATCTCAATTATTCTTTCAACATAATCAGAAAAAATACTCATCATGCATCTTTGAAAAGTTGCAGGTGCATTACAGAGACCGAAAGGCATTCTCCTATATACATAGATACTAAACGGACATGTAAATGTAGTCTTTTCTTGATCCTCAGGATTAATAACAATCTAATTGTATCCATGACACGATGAAAAAATTGATGTCTTCTCTCAAGTGTAGGAGTGTCGAAGTAATAAATAACCCGGCAAGACTAGGGTCAAACCACAAGGAGGTTAATTGTACAAATTATAAACAACAATTATAAACAACAACAATAGTAACAATAACAACAACAATAATAATAGTAGCAATAATAATACTAATAATAATACTAGTAGTAGTAGTAGTAGTAGTAGTAACAATAAAGAAGAAGAAGAAGAAGAAAGGTTGATGAGAACATTGAGATGGAAAATTAACGTAAGGATTAAATAATGATAACAAACAATGTCAAGGTTAGAGGATTCACTAATGGTATGTCAAACAAGTATAGTATAAACTCTTATTATTCAATTGGAAACCACACACAAAGGAGGTTCCAATTGGATTATAGATTGTTAACATGATTACATTAGTCATCTTATTCAATTAATGCTAATACTTGTAAATTTTGTCAAGCATTCATGATTATAACTTATGTTAACAACAAATCAAGTTTCTTTCATAGCTTAGGTGTCGGTTATACCATATAGTATGAGCTATGAAAGTACCAAGCATTTGTTGTACCAAGTGTCATACAACATAAATCAAGATTAGTCATTTAACAAGCAAAGTATTAAAGAGTGAACAAGATAACAAATATAAAACATGTTAGCATCAAACATTAAAGTCCATATTAAGTTTATACTATACTTATTCTTACACCATTAGTGTAACCTTTTCACCTTGACATAATAAACTTAGCTAGACATAATAGAAGAAAGAAAAATAAATAAACAAAATAAGAACATAAATAAGATAAAAGTTAACAAAGCAAAGGAAAGGAATTGAAAGGCATAAACTTGATATTAATGAAAGCAAAGCATAAACATTACAAAAAATACAAAGAGAGAAAGCAAGAGCATGATCTTGATCTAGACACCAAGATGCCTAAATGCATGGCAAATGCCTCCTTTTATAGGCCAAAATTGGGAACTATTGATTTGATGACTAATTGATGAGTGGGTGACCAACTATTGATTTGATGACTAATCCTTGTCTCAGCTATCTTGTGTAAAAAATTCAGATCATTTGGACTTCTAGAACTCTAGATATGGGTCAAACACTGAACAGTGCTCGGGCTGGAAGACAGACTCGGACTTCTTTGTTGTTGCTCCAATTTGGACTTAAAAAGGGCCTTTTTAAATCTTGGGCTCCATATGAAAGTTGTAGGCTTCCATCCATATAAAGTGGACTTAAATCTGAGATCTACAGCTCCAGATATGATCCAATTACCGAACAGTGTTCCAGTTTGGACTGCACCGGCATCTCTTTTCGGAGTTTAGCCATCTCTTTGTCCTTTCAATTTTAGTTCTTAAATTCATCAATCAATCCTTTCATTTATGTGATAGGCCTGCATTTAAAATAAATATTTACCACAAATTAAAGGTGTAGGCCTGCATTAAAAATAGACATTTACCACAAATTAAAGGTATCTTATATTATTAGATACGTTATTATAAAACATGTTTTAGTTAAGGAGTTATTGATACTTCAAATGCAAAATGATGATATAAAACCATGACAATACTTTAAGTGCAAAATGATGATATAAAACCTTAATAAAAATGCACTTTTAAGTACTAATCACACCCCCCAACCAGCTTATTACTAGTCCCTAGTAATCAAAGCGTTAAAATAGAAAACAAAATTGTAAATTCCACAAAGTAAGGTATTCATCATTCAACTTCCATTAATCTATCCAGATAAACAAACTCTCATTAAATTTATATATCTGCTCAATACCTCTTAACAAGATATTAATAAACTTTTCTTTTGTGCTTAATATATCAACACATAATTATGGATCTTTACTTGGAAGAAAACAAAATTCTTGTTCTAATGTTTAAGGTTAACTTCTTTGGGTTGGGATTTTTTTTCCTTTTTTTTTAATTATATATACATGTAAAATAAACATAATGCATCTTTAACCCATGTAACGAGCTTTCGGCTAATGACTCCCAGACTAGTTGGTCTTAGGGCATTAGGTGTTAAGACACCCCTACGAGCTTAGTAACTCGGGTTGCAGATATTAATATGTAGATAGTGCAATGTTTGATTCCCTTAAGCTTTTCTCCTCAACCCATGTAACAAGCGTTAGGCCAATAGCTCCCAAGTCAGTTGACTTTAGGGTATTAGGTGTTAAAACACCCCTTTTGAAAATTAAGGTTTAAGAATATATGTTAAATGAGTATATGAGCAGAATTAAATGATAATAATGCAAGAGTTTGTAAATCTGAATATTTCAGGAAGTATTATAATAGACCTTGTTAAGAATGGTTGCTAAGATGCGTCTCAAGAGTCACTTTAACAAAAGAACTCCTTTACTCTGTCATCCTAGTAACAACAATTATGCATATGCTTTATGAAATAGAAAATAATTTTTTTTTATCAACTACTACCCTCTCCCCCCAACCAAAACGAGACATTATCCTCAATGTTCTAAGGCAGAAAGATAGAGTATAAAAGATATCACCTGAAATAACGAACACTAACAAACCTGAAACGCACTTAAACAAATATAAAAAACAACAAAACACAAATATTATGCTATTAATAAAACCAAAAGATACAAGTTTTTACAAACAAAAATTCAAATCACATTGTGATTGTGGCTCACATCTTCCCTTGGTTTTACGTCCAAGAATGGCTTAAACACCTTCTATGGGTCGGGAATAGGCTTCCCATCCAATTTTCTTAAAAACCAGCAAACAGGGTCTTTTTTAGTTAGATTCCCAAGACTATGTCAAGCATGTTCCTTATGGAATATTGACCATAAATCATGAATTGCACGATGCTTATCTCGACTATGATGAGACTTAAGAGTCAATAGAAGATTATCTAAAGACTCTCTGTGTTTTGAAATAAATCCTATATTTTGACAATTTTCACAGGTTTTGCGAAATGCATGTGATTCCTTGAATATGGTGGGCCAATAAAATCCACTTTGTAAGATTTCTACAATCCTTTTTTTTTTACGAGAAATGATCCCCACGTACCTTAGAGTGACAAAATATAATGAAATTACTTACCTCATTATCGAGAATGCATTTTTGAAATATTTGATCAGAACAATAATTGAATAAGTAGGGGTCATCCCAATAAAAATTTTGCACATTGCTCAAAAATTTTCTTTTGTCTTCGGTACTCTAGTGAGTTGGCAAAAATCCTAAAACAAGAAAATAGATATTTTTAGCAAACCAAGGCATTGAATTAAGAGAAAGTAGAGATTCATCAGGAAAGTAATCAGCGATTGGTGTGATGTCAGGTGTCGCATCTATTGTCACTTTTGATAAAAGATCCGCATCAACATTTTCGATGCCTTTTTCATCCTTGATTTCTTCTTGATTGGTCATGGCATGAGAAAATAGAAGTGTTGGAGGGGAATCAGTCTTTTCTTTGCAATGTTCAGATTCAACTCCTTCCTTACCCTTAGAGATTAACTCATCATCTTTCTCACAAGGTTCAAGAATTGGTTTATGAATAACCTTACCATTATGAAGAGTGGTGACTGATTTGACTTGATCCATGTGTTGACTTCCAGGACTACTTGTATTTGCATTGTATTGCCCCTTGGGATTTTGCTGTGGTTGAGATGGAAACTTACCTTTCTCGTGAAAACTGAGAGCAGATGTGAATTTTGCAACAGTATCTTTAAAATCTGTTATACTTTGAGCAAGTTGAGTGTTGATTATCTCTTGCTTTTCAATGAATGCATACAAAGTTTCCTTAAAATTTCTTGTAGGAGGTGGAGCATAAGGAGGTGCATATCCATGGGAATTTTGGAAATTATGGTGTGCTTGAAACTGTGTTGGTGAAGTTTATGCATTGTCACTCTCCCAACTGAAATTTAGGTGATTTCTCCAACCAGGATTGTATGTTTGCAAATATGGGTTATGATTGGGCCTTTCAAAACTGGTTAAAGCATGGGCTTGTTCATGGAGACATTCCTTAAAAGAAGGCAAGGTTGGACAGTTATTGGTTGAGTGTTCATTTGTTTCACATATTTGACACACAATGTTTTCAACAAATTTTAATTGACCACTCTTTTTCAATTCTAGTGCCTCGACTTTTCTAGCTAAAGACGTAAACTTGGCTTGGAGGTCATGATCTTCCCTTAGGTTGTACATACCTTCACTAGATGTATGAGGTTGAGTTTTACTCGGTGCCTCATAAGTACCCGCTGTGTCCCAATTTTGAGCATTTTCAGCTAACAAGTCTAAGTACTCCATTACTTCATCAGGGTCTTTATCTTCAAAAGTTCCATTGCACATCAATTCAACCATTTGCCTATCTCTAGGTGTTAACCCTTCATAAAAATGTGAAACCAATCTCCATGTTTCAAAACCATGATAAGGGCAAGTATTAAGCAAGTCTCGATACCTATCCCAACATTGGTAAAATATTTCTCCTGGTTTTTAAGTGAAAGTGGTGGTTTGTCTTTTGAAAGAGTTTTCTCTATAAGATAGGAAAAACTTCTTTAAAAACTGTTGTTGCATTTCATCCCAAGCACGAATGGATCCTGGTCTCAAATTTTGTAGTCATGTTTTAGCTTTATCTTTTAATGAAAAAGGAAAAAGCTTTAATCTGATGGTGTTCATGCTATAATTTAAATTATTATATGTGTTGCAAATCTCCTCAAATTCCCTTAAATGCAAGTATAGATTTTCTAAATATAAGCCATGAAAAGAAGGTAAAAGTTGAATAATGCCTAGTTTAAAATGAAAATGAGATACATCAGAAGGAAAAACTATACATAATGGTGCACTTGTTCATTTATGTGATAGGCCTGTATTTAAAATAAACATTTACCATAAATTAAAGGTATCTTATATTATTAGATACGTTATTATAAAACATGTTTTAGTTAAGGAGTTATTGATACTTTAAGTGCAAAATGATGATATAAAACCTTAATAAAAATGCACTTTTAAGTACTAATCAATCCACTATATCCATCAAGAAAGCAATAAAAAGACTTACCTACTAGGATATCAAGCGTTTGATCCATGAATAGTAATGGAAAATGATCTTTGCGTGTAGCAAGATTTAGCTTTCTATAATCAACACACATTCTTCATCCACTCGAGATGCGAGTAGGAATAAGCTCATCATTTTTGTTTTTCACCTATGTGACTCCAGTCTTTTTAGGCACCATATGGATTGGCGCTACCCATTTACTCTCCGTAATGGGATAAATGACTCCTGTATCTAACAGTTTTCACCTACGGGAAGTGTATTATTGTTGTCAATGAATACATACTTCAAATTATCATGTAAAGGTTTCAATTCTAACTCGAGGCCTGTAAAATAGATGGCAAAATCTTTTTATGTGAAAGTATTAAATCAACAAAGACATTACCATGGGGAACAGTTTGCAAAGATTGCAAAGCCAATGCTGATTTGTGCACGTTTTGGGGAACACATAAATGCCTCTCCATCTCTTCTATCTCGGTAAAATCATAGTCATAGCTCAAAGCTACGTTTAAACCATCCTCACAATCAAAATCAAAAACTTGTTGTACACACTTATCAACTTAGTCATAGCATGTGATCGAATAAACATTGCTATAAGGATATTTCATTGCATCATGAAAATTAAATTCAATCTTTTCATCTCCTACTTCCATAGAAAAAGTATCCTTATCACAATCAATCTTTGTATTAGCAGTTTTCAAGAATGGTCTCCCAAACAATGTAGGAGTGATGTTTGATGAATTACAAGAATCATATTCCATATCAAGAATATAAAAGTCACATAAAATGACCAAACTATCAATCTTGACTAGGACATCTTCTATCACACTAAGTGGGTAAATAAATCTACAATCCGCAAGTTCTATTACAATGCTAGTTTTATTCAAAAGCTCAAGACTAAGAGAATCATAACATTTTTAGGCATAACACTAATGGATGCACCTAAATTGCACAAGGCCCTTTTGAAATTAACATTACCAATAACATATGGGATAATAAACACACCTGGATCTTTTTGCTTCAAAGACATATTCTTTTGAACAACAGCAAATACAACTTCACCCATACTTATCATTTCATGACCTTTCAGTTTGAAAGCGCTCTTAGTACTACACAGCTCCTTCAAAAATTTGGCATACTTGGGAATTTGATTAATAGCATCAAACAGAGGAATGTTGAGTTCTATTTTCTTGAAAAACTCTAAAATCTCTTTTTCTTTGTTCTCTATCTTTAACTTAGAAGAACTCACGGGAAAAGGAGGAATTGTTTTAAAACTAGAAGTCATTGATTGAGGAGTTACCTTTGGAGTGTTGGTCTTTGTTTTAGTTTGTGGAGAAGGAGGATGTTCCTTCTTTGTACTCAATTCAATTTCTATCTCTTCTTCTTCCTTCATCTCAATTTGTTTCGACCTTTTCTTTTCAAGTTCTTTCCCACTTCGTAGCTTGATCGCACTAGCATTCTCTTTTGGATTTAATGTTTGGGAGGGCAATTTTCCATTCATTTGTGCTTTCAATTTCCCCCACTTAAAACTACTTACCCCATTTGCTTCTCCAAGTTGTGAATACTTTACCTTGTTTCGTGTTGAAAAGATATGACATTTTGTTGCAAGATTACAGTGTTAGAAGCCAAATTTTTCATCATCTCATGAAGATCATCACTAGATGACGACCCCATAACATTGGAGTTTGTAAATGGAGAGGGTTGTCTTACTTGATAATTCTGTTGGGGCTGAAATCCATGGGGATGAAATTGTTGGCCTTGATTGCCTTATTGAGGGTGGTTCCCATACCATAGGTTGGGATGATCTCTCCATGTAGGATTGTACGTGTGGGAAAAATGATCATACTTACGCTAAGGTTGTCCATTAAATACTCTATCAATTGCATTAGCTTGTTCAATGTAATCTTTTTGCATTGTTGGGCATATATCTGAAGTATGTCCTTGTAAAGAGCATATGCTATAAACTTTCACTTGTTGTACATTGCCACAAGCCAAAGAATGCACAAGAGAAGTAAGATCATTAACTTTATTCTCAAGTTTAGAAATACTTACCTCATTTACTCATTTGTTTGCGAAGTCTCTACGGGTGCCAAACTGTTTTGAGTTGACTTGTTTGTTTGAGATCAATTGGCGTGTAGCCTTGGGTGTCTTATCTACTAGTGCCCCTTCACTTGTAGCATCAATGATACTACGGTCAGTAGGCACCAATCCTTCATAGAAATATTGAATGAGCAACTGATCGGGTATTTGATAATGAGGGCATTGAATACACAGTTGCTTAAATCTTT
The DNA here is from genome assembly GCF_000495115.2 of Populus euphratica. NCBI lineage: Eukaryota > Viridiplantae > Streptophyta > Magnoliopsida > Malpighiales > Salicaceae > Populus > Populus euphratica. Next base: position 6,552 of record NW_011500560.1, on the reverse strand, counting down.
CCCAATACTCGAAAAGTGTCTCTCCATGAGATTTTCGAATCCCACATATTTCTTTTCTTATGTTGGCAACTCAAGATGCTGGGAAATACTTCTCAAGGAAGATTTTCTTCATGGCATTCCAAGTTCTAATTGAACCTGGAAGAATGGAGAAAAGCCATGTCTTTGCTGCCCCTTTTAAAGAGAAAGGGAAAGCTTTCAACTTAACCTATTCTTCGTCAACTCCATTCGATTTCATGCCAACACAAACCATATAGAACTCCTTGAGATGAGTATAAGGATCTTCTCTTCTAAGACCATTAAATGTTGGTAGCAAATATATAAAACCATATTTGAGCTTAAAGTTTACATTATTATCGATGTTTATGCACAATGGCTGATTTTCCATGTTAGGAGTAGCAAGCTCCTTAAGTGTTTTTTTTTCATGCAACAACCATGGTGTTGAGGCAAGTTTCTTTTCGTAACCTACGTAAAGTTTTTTCTATTTTGAAATCTAACTGCACTTGAATTTGATTAGTAAAATGGGTTACTGGCATAAATTATCAAAAAAACTCAAAAGAAAATAACCACATAAGAGATCAAAAAAATGTAAATTATACGAAAATTTTATGCTAGAAAACTAAAATTGCCTTAAAAACCCTAGAAAACAGAAGAATTTGGCCTCGATAGAGTGGGGCTAATGTATCACTAGTCCTATTTAGAACATCATTTCCCTTTAGAAAATAAAAGGCCAATACCAAATTCCACCAAAAAATCTGTTTTGAATAGTACCGCTGCCGTAATGAATAGTACTACAACAAGCAAAAATTCCATTTTTTTCAAAAAAAATAAAAATCACAGAAAATAAAAATAATAGCACAAGAATCAACTAAAATTACTTTCTCGGCAACAGCGCCAAAATTTTTTGCGATATCGCGGTCATATAAATTAATTACCCTATCTTAAAACACAACACACAGGATAATATAGAGCAAGCAAAGGGTTGATCTCACAAGGAAGGTTCAAGTCAGATTTTTATACTAGATGATATACAACTTGAGGGGGTTTTGGATGCTATCTAGGCTAAATCAAAAGAAATTAGAAAACTATCAAGCAAAATTAAATAAAATCAGAAACTTATCAAGAGAACAAACCTTGGTCACAAACACATATCCACCTACAGAAATCAGAACTGATCATGGAAACGAAACATTAATTTATATTTTGAATATTTATCTTTTTTTAACATTAGTTAGTTAACGGATCTGCCGTATAACTAACCCTAACCATCAAACAACTACAATATCCATACTAGTAATTTAATTCAATGGCAGCTTTAACAACTTTATAAGTTGATTAATCAAGAAAATATAAATGTTCACAGTCTATGTTTAATTTGATTGAATGTTCTCTCTCATATTAATAGCTAGATCCATCAGAATTATTAAACTCAATTGCTTCACAAGTTCATATACCATAACTCCGGTTTTGATATCAAACTTAGCAATAGATTGTCTACAATAATAACTTAGAGTCCGCTCTAACAATTAAAATAAACAATCATAGAAAAAATAAGCATAGGAGAACCCACATATTCATCATATAAACTGAAAAGAAAAGATAAAATAAGTCTCACGGCTATTGAACTCTGAAGGTTTTCGTGTCCTTGCAACCTAGAAAAAGTGTTTAACCTTACATGTTTATTGAACAACTAATCAAAAAGAAGGGATAAAGCATAATTTTTAGTTTCTTAGAGGAGGGGGGCGTTTTTCTATTCTTAGGTGGCTACCCCCCTTCTCTTCTCTCATTCTTTTTACATCTAGGACACCCTAGTCTCTATTTTACAAAACAGTCCTCCTTTAAGTAGACAGTTTACATTTAAGTACTTCAATAACTATTTTTCTAAAAAAAAAAGAAATAGCCTTGTATGAAATCTTCAAGCTTTGACTTAGAGAAGCTAAATTATTGAAATAAAAACTTGGATATCAGTTTAGATTTTTAGAATGTAATTTAGACTCGTTTCTTCACGAAACCTGTTTGCTGGCAAAATTCAGTTGTGATTTTTAAATAATTATATCTCCCTTATATGATAAAAATAATTTTTGGCTGAAACTTTGAGCGTTTATACACCTTTGAGTCAGGAATCTAAAAAAATTAAGTTTGCATCAATTGGACTTCTATAGCTCCAGATATTCAAGTCGGAATGGTTGAAGGTCAACACTGGCAAATTGAGAGATCTGACTTTAAAAGCTAAGATTTCCATGCTCTTTCTTATTTTATTTTCTTACCTTAGATTTCCAAAAAGGTATGGATGTTAGCTTTTTAATGCCACTGGAATCACTTTATTTCGACCTCTAGAGCTCATGCTCTACATAAAGCATCGAATGAAGGTCAAATTTGCCAATTACCTCAAATTTACTCATTTTTGCATCTTTCATCCAAAAGTGCCTTCAAAACATACAACAAAGAATATCAAGGCATTTTATATATAAAACATAGACAAAACACTACTTAAATATAGGTGAAACTATCGAATAATATTATTACATCATTTGGACTGCTAGAACTCAAGATATAGGCTGAACATTGAACAATATCTGGGTTGTAAGACAAATTTCAACTTCTCTATTGTTGCTAAGATTTGGACTTCTAAACAGCAGAATTGAGTCCTGCATTCCCATGAATGTTTTAGGCCTATATCTTAGTTTTCTAGCCATATAAACCAAATTGAAATTCAAGATCTACAGCTCCAGATATGATTAAATAACTTAATAGTGTTCCAGTTTAGGCTGAACCAGCATCTCTTTTCTAAGCTTCACCCCCTCTTTGTCTTCTCAATTTCAATAGTTGAACTCATCAATCAATCATTTGATCTATGTGATAGGCTTGTATTTAAGGTAAACATTTACCATAAAGTAAAGGTATCTTATAGTATCAGACTTATTATTATAAAACATGTTTTAGTTAAGGAGTTACTGATACTTCAAGTGCAAAATACTGATATAAAACCTTGGTAAAAATGCACTTTTAAGTACTAATCAGTTACTATCCAACTATTACTATCCAACCGTTACTGTCTAGATATTAAACTGTTATTATCCAACTATTATTGTCTAGACATTGAACCGTTATTGTCCAATTGTTACTGTCTAGATATTAAATTGTTATTATCAAACTATTATGATCCAACCATTACTGTCCAACCATTACTCTACAACTGTTATTGTCCAAACATTACTGTCTCGATATTGAATTATTACTGTTTGAATACTCGTTAGATTTTTAACTATATCTAGAGTTCTAGAACTCCATTTTAAGTGATATTGATCTTGTTAAAAAGTTAAGATATGAGGCTACAAGTTCTCTTAGGAAGGGAACCCAGTTCTGCCTCCAAGATATTCAAAACTGCTCATCAACCAATCAGTAGTACTACCCTATAGAAATAGTCATGACTCAGTCTTGGTTGGTAACCCATAACTGGAGTTCTACATCTCCGGATTAAGCAAGACCAATTTTCTTGATTAGCTAACATCCAAATCTATAATTTTCATAAGGAATCGGATCCAAATTCCCTCATGTTCCTACCTGAAATTGCACTAAAAATTAGGAGACAAGTTTATCCAGATTCATCATCTCTTTCCCCTTACACAATACTTTTATAAACTATATACAACACATGAATTAACTTAATTTTAACAACAAATACTTTTTTCTCAATTCATGTCTAAAAACCCTAACCTATAATTCAATATCAAGGCATCAATTCATTATCAAATTTGAAATGAATTTTTAAGATCATGTTTAGAACACCTTACCCGATACGAATTAAGATTTTGATCTTCAACCAGTTGAAGATTTTCAACTCCCTCCTTTCTTTTTTTCTTGTTCAATTTCTTGTTAATCTCTTACTCATAAGTGTTTATCCCATTTATAAACCCTTAATCTTGGATGAGTTATTGAAATTTTAGTATTTCTCTCTTAATTTTACAAGAATTGGTATAAAACTCCCTATTTTCTATCATTATGGTTCCTTCAGATTTTTGGTAAGGACAGAGTATTTATACTCTATAATTTCTCTTATTTGCATTTAGGCTCCATTTCCTTTAAGTGTATTATTCTCTTCAATTAAATCCAACCCTCAACATTTTCAAGTTTATTATAATGTCTTGAATTATTTTGCCCGAAAATTATATTCAAAAATTTCTGAATTCCTGTCTTTTATTTAACCATACACATGAATTTTTTCACTTTTATTTTTTATGTAGTTAGTTTTTAATTTAAGCAACCTTTATTTATTTATTTATTTATTTCAAAGTTTACACATTAGTTGGTTTAACCTTCACATGTTCACTAACTTTAGATCATCCTTTGAATTTTACCTCTATTTCATATTCCTCTAACTTTTTCAACATGTTTAATGTTTTTAGATTGTTTCTTTAAGAATGATGATAATTGTGGCTCTTCTACTTCTTTGGAAACAAACTCTATAGCAGGAGAAATTTATTCATCATTAAGAAAATTAGATACCAATGCTAGACCACTAGGTGTATGTGATTCAGGAATGATAACTTTTTCCAACTTTTTTTTATCATTGAGTTGAACAATTAGTTCCATAAGATACTTCCCCTCACTGTATAAGTTTTGGTTTTCTATTTAATAGTACAAACTTATCATTCAGATGATCCTTATGAATTTATATAAATTATTCTATCCAAGTTTATCAATATCAAATTATATGTAGCTATATCTACCTCATCATAATAAATCTTATTTATATACTTTCTAATAGAAAAATACTTTACAACATTGGGTTATTTTTATTTTTTTCTACTACTTTAATCCATCTAATTTTATATGATTTGGGGTGTAGTTCTAATAATAATTTTAATTTATCAATTATATATTTGTCAATAATATTTTTATAGCTATTACTATCGATGATCAAATCACATGTTTTTATTTATGGTTCATCAGATATGAAATAATTTTTTTCATTGTAAATCCTCAATCACTTTTAGATTTAGCAATATCTTTTTAGAACATGGATATGTCTATTATCATCATTATCATCATTGTTATAACTCAATTTTAGTTTATTTTTTTAATTTAATTTTAAAAAGGTTAAAATTTAAAATCAAAAGATGATTTTGATTAAAGGTATAATTTATCAACTTGTGAAAAAATTAAAAATTACAATGTATTTTTGTTATTCTCTTCTAATCTTCATAATTGTCCATTTTTAAATTTGATTTTAATAAAATTTAAATTTTAAAAAAATAAGTTTATTTGAGACATTGCTCTCTATGTATAATGATATATAATGAGACTCCTCTATTTATAATAAATACACATCTCAATGCATAAAAATTAAAAAGAGTGAAGAAGCATTACAAGAAAACCGAGGGAAGCACAATACAGATAAAAAAACCTACCAGCCTCCATCTTTACCATTGAAGCCGTCAAACGCCAGCCAAAGAAAACACAAAACCTATCATCCCTCCACTGTAAAAAGGCCATTGTTGTTTTCAATTCCTACTCCTAAGCTTCCTCAAGAACCCGAACTTTCGAAAAAGGGTAAACAAATCCTCCCAGCACCTAGACAGAGACCGAAACGGGAAAACCTTCAAGCTGCTGGTGTGATAGATATGTTTCCCCAGCTCAAAATTTAATTCCGATAGTTCTTTTGTCTGATATGGCATGATGGCATAGTACAATAATGCATGTTTTGGGTTTATGGGCTAGATCATTTATTAACAGGTTGGGCTTACGTTTGGACTTTTTTTTTCTGGGCTGATTTTTTTTATTTGGACTAAGTGCAATATTTGAGCTAATGGGTTTTCGGGCTCTGGTCAATTTTCTTTTTATTTTTTTAAATTAATCAATTAGGGTTTTTTTCATCAAATTTTTATTTCTATAGCCAAACTAAAAAAAATCATTGCTTTGCATAATTTAGCATAAAACAAATACCATGAGTAGCGTAAAAGAATACCATTTTGTGTTTTAGCATAAAACATATATATTGTTTTGGCATGTATTTTTTGAGTTTGATAACAAATTTATAAAGCTTATTAAAAGCTAAACCCAAATATAATGGTTCATTGAGAATACATATAAAATACAAAAACTATCTCTTTTAAAAGGATTCAAATCTGACATTTGTTATTCTCACGAGTCAAATGACCATTTAAAAAACTCAATTTAAAAGAGTTCAAGAGAAATGGATTCATGATAAGTATCATTCCTAGTATTTAGTTATATTAAAATTAAAAATATCAACTCTGAAATTTATTGACGTCAGAGTAAAAAATATCAACCACAATATTTATTGATGTCAAAGTCAGGAATATAATACACTTTCTTCATATAATATTTATCAATACCAAAGTTAAAAGTATTTGTAATTGAATATTCATAGGTGTCAGAGTCAAAAATATTATAAGCAGATCATAAAATATAGAACAAAACAAACCCTTAACAATATAAGACAAAACTAGTAATGCACCTACCTCAAATAGAACACTTAAAAGGTGACAATATTTTTTATTTTGTGTAACCAGTTTCGTATCATAGAATTTT
>NW_011508835.1:0-622 GCF_000495115.2 Populus euphratica | reverse complement strand
TTGCTGCGCAAATACCAAGCGGTAATGAGCCTGGCGCCTTGGCCTGCCTTAGCCCTGAGGCCGGACAAACCAAGCACCAGGGGCAGCAACCCCAGGTTGTTTGCCTCTAGACGCAGTTTATAGTACAAATTCTCATAATTTATAATAAAAACACTCATAACACATCCACATTTGCAGTGCAGCACAGTATAATCTACAATAAATTTATTTAGAGTAAACAGTAACCCACACTATAACTAAATACTAATCCCTTTGGTTATAGTTAATATAATAAATAATCAGATGCCATTACTGGAATGCCCCTGGTGAGTGCTTGATGTGTTCCAAATTTTTATTTTTATTTTAATATTTTCTTGTCTTTCAAGGACTGTTACACAAGGGACACCACTCGGCTGTTCATTCTAGAATTTGTGTGAACAAGGGACCTCGACACGAGTAAATTAGCAACCTAATCCACTTCTGCAAATTTGTGGCGAGGATTTTCTGGAATTGATATCAGATTGACAATATGATCAACCAGCGCCGTTCAGTGTTATCTCATTATTAACCTGTTATGAAATTCCAATAATGCTGTAATGTTTGGTTCCTGAGATGAAAGGGATATAAAGATGGATAGTTACTG
>NW_011508830.1:0-623 GCF_000495115.2 Populus euphratica | reverse complement strand
GTGTTAGAAATATTAATTTTGATACTAAATTTTATTTTCATAATTTCTAGGTGGGGAAAAAGAGAGGGCTAACCGGATTCTAGCATAAAAAGAAAAAGTTGTTGCGACGATTGCGAGTACTAAAACTGTTAATTTTCATGTTAAATTATTTCATATGATAAGTACAGTTCAAATTACATGGGTTTTTTAATCTTGAAAGTGCCTAAAAACAGATTTGAACATAAGGAGATTTTTTATTTAGAGTTGTTTTGGATTTTAAGGTAGTTTTTTGCATTTTTAGATGTCATAGATCGATTTAACAAGGTTTCTAGGATGTTTTCTAGGTGTTTTAGGTAAAAAACATGTTGAAAATAAGTTTTTAGAAGAAAACAGCCAGCGATCTTGTTTTTTCATCTACCATAATGGTTGAAATCTAGGGATTCCAAACGACGCGTCATTTATTTTTTAAGTTGAATTGGAATGGATGACATGTCATTTTTCCTAAACTTAGAGAGAGAGAAAAAGGCCCACATGCAAGCCTTTCATCCATGGGTCAAGTGTTTAACCTCATTTTTGTATTTAAACCTTTTTTTATGTGTCTTTTTTAAAACAATTTTTAAGTTTATATTATACATATTTGAGAT
>NW_011508834.1:0-623 GCF_000495115.2 Populus euphratica | reverse complement strand
CAATAACCCTCAAGTAAAGACTTTGATATCGTTTGACTAATGTCATTATGACGGCACCTAACGAACATAGATTCCGAAAAATCTCACTGCGCCTGGCACAAGATTGAAGGTCCATGATCCACATTGCATTACATGCTAGATTCTCTGTCTTGGACACCAGGCCAGGTACAGTAATTACTGCTATGGGAAATAGAACAGAGAAGACATTAATTAATGCAAAAATAGCAAATTGCTTGTTTATTTCAATCGGAGAGCCAGGACTACGGTTAAAGCACGGACATGTGTTATTTCAGTCCCCAAAAAGCTAGTACATGCACAGCATGACAATGTTGCTCCCTAATCATCATGCAGTGCCTCAAATACGTTACATGAACTGGGAAATCCTAATTCTTACAGCAAGAGGAGTACTACTTAACGAAGATATAAAAGATTTAATTACCCTGATATTCATCTAGAGGTACAAAATCTTTACCCATGTATTAAGGCTTTTCTAATTTCTGACATGTATTCCGATAACAAAATCCAACTCAGCAATCCCAGCAAGGTATTGTAGTAAAAGATCGATCCACACACTCTGAAACAGAATCGGAGTAAGAAAAAAAAATTAATCGGTGCTCACTTCA
>NW_011508831.1:0-623 GCF_000495115.2 Populus euphratica | reverse complement strand
GTGCAAGTCACGGCAAACGAAGAAGAAGAAGCTGCTAGGAAAACCGGGACTTGGGTTTTGAAAATAGAAGGACATGACAAACATAACTCACGCCTAATTTGGTGCTCCTGTAACGTGGCTTGTTACCTTCTTTCCCGATCTTCATTGTATCCACGTTTGTGTCGGATTTGTATACTAAAATATACAAGCGGTTTTGCCAAAACAACTTTGACCCCTGAGGGAACTTTCTTGCCCTATTTAGAGAGCCACTTCTAATCGCTTATCGACAAGAAAAATACAATGGCTTTGTTTCTCGCTCTATGCTTTGCAATCATTCTCTCATTTTGCCATGGCTCAGCTCATGCTGCTATCCCACCCCGTCCTCTTGATGGTAAACATTCACCTTTCTAGATTACTCGTTTATGTTCAATATTTCTCATGTGATCTTTCAGAGGAAATAGTGCTAGTTCTAACACTTGCCTAGCTAAGGCTAATGTTCCAAATTAAAAAGGTTAAATGGGGGGTGGGCTGTGTGTGTGTGTAGCTGCTTCTTGACATTTATTGACATGGGCAAATCTTTGCAGGACTTGTTGAAAATGGGAACTTTGAGCAAGCACCAGCAAAATCAAATCTCAAGAAAAGAG
>NW_011508832.1:0-623 GCF_000495115.2 Populus euphratica | reverse complement strand
AATATGTAGATATTTATTATAAGACATGTGCACTAAACTAATTTACATAAGAATTTGAAATGGAGAAATCATTTATGTCTATAGAAAGACTCGCGTTATAATTATGCAAGTGATTCTTAGAATTTAGATCACTAAGTAATCTTATATAGATATAACGTTATATTTTGATTATGTTACATGTTTATCTTAATGGAGATAATAAATTGACAGACATTGAATATAATATGGATTATATGAAGGTACTTAAGTGATCAAGAGATAATTCATTATTTTTTGTGAGAAAAAAATGTTAAATATATTTCCAAATAGTAATGAATGTGAAATCATTGACCAATGTTAAATGAGATTTAAAACGAGTTTCAAATCTTATTCAAATGATCGATAATTATTATGTAGAAAACAAACATGATTTAACATGTCAGTCATATTTCATGTTTTAATGTTAAATCAAAATATTATTAATGAAAAGATATTAAATACATTAAGAAACCGATCACTAAAAGATTAAATCAAACCGATCACCCAAGTAAAATATTAACAACTTTTCTTACTTTAAAAGTTCATATATTTCAAGAGTATTGATCAAACTCAAACTCAAAAACAAAGACAAAAACTTTTGTTTT
>NW_011508828.1:0-624 GCF_000495115.2 Populus euphratica | reverse complement strand
TGGTTTCTCAGGTACTAGACTTTATGATTTGTTGCAAATTTGTTTTATATGGTTATCACAATCTCATGATTTATGTCATAGATTGACGGGTTAATCTTGTTAAGTCAAGTTTTTTTCTTTATTTTTTTTAAATTATTACAATTTGCTTTTTATATGGTTACCCTAGTTACATAACATATGCTATAGATTTGGAGACTTAATTTTTTTGACTTAATTTTTTTAAAATTGAATTTATTTGTTAATTTCATCCTTCAATATTAGATTACTTAAGAATGAGGCTTCATAATTTGTTTTCATTTGCTTTCTATGAGATTATCTCGGTCTCATGACTCGAGCCACGAGTTTGCGAGTTAACCCAAGTAGATTTAAGTTGTTTTATTGTGTCATGTTTTTAGATTTATTTATTTTTTTAATTTCATCTTTCAACAATGAGTTTATTGAAATGTAAAATAAATAAAGTTTAAGATTAAATTGTATATTCTAAAAATAACAAGTACCAAACAATATATAAATTGAAATTTGAAGAGCAAAAAGAACTTGTCAATACTCAAATCTAAATGAGTCTATTCTTTTTTCCTTAAAGTTATTTTTTCTGCTCTAAAATCTAAATGGATCTTTTAATTT
>NW_011508827.1:0-624 GCF_000495115.2 Populus euphratica | reverse complement strand
GGGAACTAACCTTGGTCCAGTTTATCTTCTCTCTTCCACTCAAATTTGCTAGAATCTCTGTATCGTTGAATTGCCTCAAAGCGTCGGCAGCTATATCAACCATTTTAACGAGGATGTCTGAAAGAGCCCCTGTATTAGTCGATAAGAGGAGAATTTCATTTTATTTTATTTTTGTTTCTTTGTTTCCATCTTCCCCTCAAATAAAGACTTGGATCGCAACTTGGTTCCTGAATCTATTCAATTTACAAGAAATATCACAAAACAATAAAATCTTAGCTACAAATCTTTTCAAATTTAATACATGTTTAGTATAAGTGCTAGAATCTTTATATATTTTTTTTATTAATAGCATGTATGTTATGAATTATGATTTTACATATTTATAATTTTAAACTTATATAAACTCTAATTTTTTCTTGAATAAATTTTATTTAACATGTCTTTGTAATTATAATGATAAATTAAACAATATATTATAATTATTTTGAATTGCACATAAAACCCAAAACTTAGATGGTGTTTTTATGAATTTCTTTGACACTCTAAGCTTGTATCATCATGTATCCTAAAACAATAGATATCAAGCACGTTGACTTCATCACTTTTTGCATGAACACTCCATTG
>NW_011508829.1:0-624 GCF_000495115.2 Populus euphratica | reverse complement strand
AATAACAATTGAATATAACTATATTTTCTAATATTAATTTTATATACAACCACTATTGAATGTTTTTGTTTTTGCAAAATAATTAACCTTATCAAAAGTTAACTCAAAATTACATATAAGATTTAATAGCCAAGGAGATAAGGTGATGTTGCAGGAGAGAGAAATTATGAAAGATAAAAAAGAAAAAATGGTCCCTAAAGACATATCAAGGATATATTTTTGATATATTTGGTATTGTCAAAAAAATCTTGACGAGATAATTCTAACTACATCTTAAAAAATCACTAAACAAGATCGTAATTAACTCTAAATTAACCCGAACAAAACCCTTAAAAAATCCATGTTTGGTGGTCTTTCAAGGTGTAATTTCTTCTTGTTGAGATATTTTTAATGATATTATATATGTCGAAAACTGAGTTCTAGTGTGTCCTAAATGACCAATTCTTTCTTGGCAAGTAAATCTTAACTTTTATTTCTTAGCCATTGGATATTTATAAAAATTTAAATTTACTTTTATAGTTGTTAATTAATTTGATTGAGTTTTGAAACAATTATTATTCTCAATAGCAATTGTGTTTGAACTTGCTATTTTTGAAATATTTTTTTAACATGAGTTATTTTTTT
>NW_011508825.1:0-625 GCF_000495115.2 Populus euphratica | reverse complement strand
TTGATTTCAATTTTTTTAGATTTTTTTTTAGATATTATCATTTAATATTTGGTTTATTATGAATTAATCATTAAGTTATGTTTTGCTATCTTTCTTTTTTATTATCTCAATTCTATGTTTATGATTATAGGATTAACAGGCTGACATAGTTTGATCTAGATATGTTTTTTTTTTTTTTAATTTTTTTTTTACAACATAATTATCTTCAAGGTCATAAAATTATACGAGTTTATTGAATTGATTTAAATTAATATTTGGATATTTTTTTTAAATGCCTATGTTGCTTTAACTTCATTTTTTTTTATTATAAAAAAATTGGTTATAATATGAGATATCGTGAGTTATCTTTACAGTAAAGAATCATGAGTATATTTGTTTTTATATTTTAAATATGTTTTTGAATTTTAAATTAATATTTTATAATATTTTTATATTATTTTGATTTATTAATATTAAAAATAATTTTTAAATAATAATAAAATATTATTTTATAATTTTTAGACAGGACAGCATTTCAATAACATGACCCGACCATGGTAGCACACCGATCCATTAAACCACCGGAGCGTCAAAATTACCCTTACATCCAATTCAAAATAAGGGCACACCCACCTACTCAAACCCG
>NW_011508826.1:0-625 GCF_000495115.2 Populus euphratica | reverse complement strand
AAAAAATTCTAAGTAATGATATATTATTGTTATTAAACTATATTTAATATGTTAATTTTAAACCTTATCTAGTAAGATTTTTATTTACTTTAGATTTTAAATTAATTTTTATAAAAATTACTTTGATATAACTTGGTCAACATGCTAAATATAAAAAACTACAAATAACTAATAAAAAGTGTGGCTTGTGTGTTTTTTATTTTAATATTAAAATAGTAATTTATTATATTGATTTTGGCTTCGTAATTTAATCCACAAAACTCACGACACAAATCATGAATTATACTAGATTTAATAATTTTATTTTTTAAAATAATTTTTTATTTAATAATATGATAATAAAAATAGACAGATGTAAAATAAAATATTAAAATATTCATTTGAGACTATGATAATCTCTTAAAAAATAAACCAAAACAAATTGTGAAGACAAGTTTCAGATAAATCACATGTTTAAGAATAAAATTTAAAAAAATAAAAAAAAATTCAATCAAAAAAAATTTAAATACAAATTAAAAAAAAATGAAAAAAAATGCCTAACCAAGTGGCTCAACCGTTGACATGATTCATTTTATTTATCAAGCTCAAAAAATTTATGAACAACTAATATAAAATATAATTTAAC
>NW_011500782.1:56231-89751 GCF_000495115.2 Populus euphratica | reverse complement strand
ACCACATGAATCCCACAAGAACAAGTGCACCATTATGCATAGTTTTTCCTCCTGATGCATCTCATTTTAATTTTAAACCAGGCATTATTCAACTTTTACCTTCTTTTCATGGCTTAAAATTGGAAAATCCATACTTGCATTTAAGAGAATTTGAGGAGGTCTGCAACACATATAATAATTTAAATTGTAGCATGAACACCATCAGATTAAAGCTTTTTCCTTTTTCATTAAAAGATAAAGCTAAAACATGGCTACAAAATTTGAGACCAGGATCTATTCGTGCTTGGGATGAAATCCAACAATAGTTTTTGACAAGAACAAGTGCACCATTATGCATAGTTTTTCCTCCTGATGCATCTCATTTTAATTTTAAACCAGGCATTATTCAACTTTTACTTTCTTTTCATGGCTTAAAATTGGAAAATCCATACTTGCATTTAAGAGAATTTGAAGAGGTCTGCAACACATATAATAATTTAAATTGTAGCATGAACACCATCAGATTAAAGCTTTTTCCTTTTTCATTAAAAGATAAAGCTAAAACATGGTTACAAAATTTGAGACCAGGATCCATTCGTGGTTGGGATGAAATGCAATAATAGTTTTTGACAAGAACAAGTGCACCATTATGCATAGTTTTTCCTCCTGATGCATCTCATTTTAATTTTAAACCAGGCATTATTCAACTTTTACCTTCTTTTCATTGCTTAAAATTGGAAAATCCATACTTGCATTTAAGAGACTTTGAGGAGGTATGCAACACATATAATAATTTAAATTTTAGCATGAACACCATCAGATTAAAGCTTTTTCCTTTTTCATTAAAAGATAAAGCTAAAACATGGCTATAAAATTTGAGACCAGGATCCATTCGTGCTTGGGATGAAATGCAACAATAGTTTTTGAAGAAGTTTTTCCCATCTCATAGAACAAACTCTTTCAAAAGACAAATCACCATTTTCACTCAAAAACCATGAGAAACATTTTACCAATGTTGGGATAGGTATCGAAACTTGCTTACTACTTGCCCTCATCATGGTTTTGAAACATGGAGATTGGTTTCACATTTCTATGAAGGGTTAACACCTAATGATAGGCAAATGATTGAATTGATGTGCAATGGAACTTTTGAAGATAAAGACCCTGATGAAGCAATGGAGTACTTAGACTTGTTAGCTGAAAATGCTCAAAATTAGGACACTGCGGGTACTTATGAGGCACTAGGTAAAACTCAACCTCATACATCTAGTGGAGGTATGTACAACCTTAGGGAAGATCATGAACTCTAAGCCAAGTTTGCATCTTTAGCTAGAAATGTCGAGGCACTAGAATTGAAAAAGAGTGGTCAATTAAAATCTGTTGAAAACATTGTGTGTCAAATATGTGAAACAAATGAACACTCAACCAATAATTGTCCAACCTTGCCTTCTTTTAAGGAATGTCTCCATGAACAAGCCCATGCTTTAAACAATTTCCAAAGGCCCAATCATAACCCATACTCGCAAACATACAACCCTGGTTGGAGAAATCATCCAAATTTCAGTTGGAAGAGTGATAATAACAATCACAAACTTCACCACCACAGTTCCAAGCATACTATAATTTCCAAAATTCTTATGGATATGCACCTCCTTATTCTCCACCTCCTAGAAGAAATTTTGAGGAAACTTTGTATGCATTCATTGAAAAGCAAGAGACAATCAACACTCAACTTGCTTAAAGCATAACAGATTTTAAAGATACTCTTGCAAAATTCACATCTGCTCTCAGTTTTCAAGAGAAAGGTAAGTTTCCATCTCAACCATAGCAAAATCTCAAAGGGCAATATAATGCAAATGCAAGTAGTCTTGGAAGTCAACACATGGATCAAGTCAAATCAGTCATCACTCTTTGTAGTGGTAAGGTTATTCAAAAACCAATTCTTGAACCTTGTGAGAAAGATGATGAGTCAATCTCTAAGTGTAAGGAAGGGGTTGAGTCTGAACATTGCAAAGAAAAGATTGATTCCGCTCTAGCACTTCCATTTTCTCATGCCATGACCAATCAAGAAGAAATCAAGGATGAAAAAGGCACCGAAAATGTTGATGCGGATCTTTTATCAAAAGTGACAACAGATTCGACACCCGACATCACACCAATCGATGATTACTTTCCTAATGAATCTTTACTTTCTCTTAGTTCAATGCCTTGGTTTGCTAAAAATATCTATTTTCTTGCTTCAGGATTTTTGCCAGCTCACTAGAGTACCGAAGATAAAAGAAAATTTTTGAGCAATGTGCAAAATTTTTATTAGGATGACCCTTACTTATTCAATTATTGTCCTGATCAAATATTTCAAAAATACATTCTCGACAATGAGGTAAGTAATTTCAATAAATTTTATCACTCTAAGGCACGTGGAGATCATTTCTCGTCAAAAAAGAGGACTGTAGAAATCTTACAAAGTGGATTTTACTGGCTCACCATAGTCAAGGAATCACATGCATTCCGCAAAACCTGTGAAAATTGTCAAAAGGTGGGATTTATTTCAAAACACAGAGAGTCTTTAGATAATCTTCTATTGACTCTTAAGTCTCATCATAGTCGAGATAAGCATCGTGCAATTTATGATTTATGACCAATATTCCATAAGGAACATGCTCGACATAGTCTTGGGAATCTGACTAAAAAAGACCCTGTTTGCCGGTTTTTAAGAAAACTGGATGGGAAGCCTATCCCCGACTCATAGAGGGTGTTTACGCCGTTCTTGGACGTAAAACAAGGGAAGATGTGAGCCACAATCACAACTGTGTTTTGAATTTTTGTTAGTAAAAACTTGTGTCTTTTGGTTTTATTAATAGCATAATATTTGTATTTTGTTGTTTCTTATATTTGTTTAAGTGTGTTTCAGGTTTGTTAGTGTTCGTTATTTCAGGTGATATTTTCTATACTCTATTTTTCTACCTTAGAACATTGAGGACAATGTCTCGTTTTGGTTGGGGGGAGAGGGTAGTAGTTGATAAAAAAAAATTATTTTCTATTTCATAAAGCATATGCAAAATTGTTGTTACTATGATGGCAGAGTAAGGAGAACTTTTTATGACTCTTGAAACGCATCTTAGTAACCATTCTTAATAAGGTCTATCATAATACTTCTTGAAATATTCAGATTTACAAACTCTCGTATTGTTATCACTTAATTCTACTCATATACTTATTTAACATGTATTCTTAAACCTTAATTTACACACACACACTTTAACATATGATTGTGGGTTGCATATTGGATTATTATATTATTTATGTTCTTTTGTTAAAGGTAACAACTAAAGGAAAGAGATAGTATATAATTAAAAAGAAAGAAAAAAAAGAAAAAAAGAAAAAAATGATAATAATAAAAATATAGATAAGTTTGGTTTTGTAGCCTCCCTAACCTAAGCAATTAAGCCCGAAGGGGTGTTTTAACACCTAATACCCTAAAGTCAACTAACTTGGGAGCTATTGGCTTAACGCTTGTTACATGAGTTGAGGAGAAAAGCTTAAGGGAATCAAACATTGCACTATCTACATATTAGTATCTACGACCCGAGTTACTAAGCTCGTAGGGGTGTCTGAACACCTAATGCCCTAAGACCAACTGGTCTGGGAGTCATTAGCTGAAAGCTCGTTACATGGGTTAAAGATGCATGATATTTTTAAATTATATGTATATATATTTTTAAAAAAGACAAAAATAATAATTCAAACCCAAGGAAGTTAACCTTAAACATTAGAACAAAAATTTTGTTTTCTTCCAAGAAAAGCCCTATAATTATGTGTTGATACATTGAGCACAAAAGACAGGTTTATTAATATCTTGTTAAGAGGTATTGAGCAGGTATATAAATTTAACGAGAGTTTGTTTTAAATGCAAGCCTATCTGGATAGATTAATGGAAGTTAAATGATGAATACCTTGCTTGGTGGAATTTGCAAATTGTTTTTCTATTTTAACGCTTTGATTACTAGGGACTAGTAATAAGCTGGTTGGGGGGTGTGATTAGTACTTAAAAGTGCATTTTGTCAAGGTTTTATATTATCATTTTGCACTTGAAGTATCAATAACTCCTTAACTAAAACATGTTTTATAATAATGTATCTAATAATTATAACAAGCATGAATAAAAAAAACAAAGGCGGTAATACCGGCCAAACACTTTAGACAATAAATAAAAACAAAACAACAAAATAAAATGAAATAAACAAGAAAAATATTAGAAAATAATAAGAATAGACAATAAAAGAAAAATGGTTGAACCAACCAAAATCCAACAATTAATAGTCCAGTCCACAATCCAATATCCGAAATGTTAAGGTCAATTTTTTTTTTGAGGCGGTAAAACCAGCCAATTTAATTTAATTTTTTTTTATATGATTTTTTTTAGTTTTCCAATAATCAAATCTAAATTTGTTACCTTTGCTTGCTAGCTCCCCGGCAACGGCGCCAAAATTGCTTGACCGCTTTTTATGATCGGCTTGTTTTAACTCGCAAGTGCACGAGTGTGCGATGTAGCAATTAACTCGGTAAGATCGAGGTCATATCCACAGAGAGCTAGATCTGGAAATTAAGCTAAGTAACAAAAAAAAAACTCAAGAGAAATTAAATTAACAATAACTTGGTTGAAAATAATTGATGGATTTGTTTTCAAAGATAAAAAAAATGTAAATAGATTTTAAATGACAAGAAAAGTAAGTCTTGGTCCAAATCAATTTTAATGGTGATGTATTGGTGATTTCTTCAACATATATAAGATAACTCAACCTAATCTCAACGATGGTGATATTAGATCGGTCTTCAACATATATAAGATAACTCAACCTAATATCAACGATGGTGATATTAGACCGGAAGATATTACAATGAAGTTTAGAAAGATGAAGATTGATTATTGCTTAAGAATGAACAAGTACTTTCATATTAAGTAAGACATTGAATCAAGCAATCTCTATACCAAAACTAAAGTTTGTGCATAAAAATTCAAGATTATAACATTACCTAAATGATTTCTAAAATTTCTTTACAATAATAAATCATTCATGAAGAAAATAAGAAGATAAACATTAAGATTCATTCATATCCTAAAGAACTCACCTCAATCACCATTATCCTTGATTTGGATCCAAGAAAGAGTTTAGCCAACCATGATTATATATAAGAACACTTCAATAAACATGAAAGAACTTGAATCCAACTGAAAAAATAAGTTTTACAAACTAAAGAACCGAAATCTATAAAGAAGAAGACAATACAATTTCAGAAAAAATTCGGACACAAATCTGACTCTAACTTTGGACAGCAATTTGACCCTCTTAGAAGCTTGTTTTGTAGAAGTCTATTAGAGACATATTTATAGGCAATTCGGTCACCTTTCCAGATCATTAAAGAACAGCTCATTTGGACACCTGAGTCAAAAGTTATGGGCAAAACACCGAAAGGTGTTCTGAAAAATCAAATTAAGACAGCTTTACAACTACTTTGGTGCACGTTTTTCTTCCTCATTTATGAGGTGTCTCCTTCTTCTTTTTGACCCAAAATAATGTTAAAATATCCCCTCCAGCTTTCCATCCATGTGCTTGCCTTCTTGGATCAATGGATTGCCCAAAATAAATCAATTGTTATTTGTTGTGTGGACATGTAAGATCATGGATTGTGTTTGGGTTGATTTGAAGGTTGATTTGGGGTTGATTTAGGGCTGATTTAGGGCTGATTTTGGGCTGAATTTGAGCATCAAATAAGTATACAAATGTACTTATTATTTGGGCTAAGATTGACATTGAAACCTTGAGTGTTTAATGGTTGAAGTTTGCACACAACATAAGGCAAGTTTGGGCTTGAAATAAATCATATGATATTCTTTTCTAGAATTGGAATAGAATTGATTTTTGGGACAAATTTGGAGCACTTATTTGAACCAAGATTTGCTTCAATCTTCAACTAAATGTCTCTTCAATTCTTTGTTCTGAATTCCGACGTTGAATTTTGTGAATTAATTCATTTAAGCTCCAAAAACCTATCGAAACATTAAAACAAACTTCATTACTAAAAAACACATCAATTATTATAAAAACAACCAAATAAAAACAATAAATACATATGTAAAATAAGAGACTTAATGACACTTTTGATGCACAATCACACCCCCCAACTTAGATTTTGCTAGTCCTCAAGCAAAACAAAACATAAAACCTTTAAAATAAAAATAATAATAATAACAACCATAATTAGGCTCGATTCATCACACTTGAAGGACCTATAATGCAAACATTGGTATCTTTAACTTAGTGTACACAATAGCAAATAAAGAAAAATAAGCATACTCACATTCTCGAAATCAAACATCCATACAAAATTTCCAAATTCAGTCATATTTATCGTGCAACCAACATAATTGATTCATACGAAAACTCAACTTGTAATCTTCCCTTCTCACCAACACAAACAAGGTAGCAAACTAGAGAAATATCTATATATTTTTTTTTCTTTCTTTGTTTTTTTTTTTTTTGAAGATATGATTTATTTTTTGTCTTTAAGTAGTCACTTCCCTTTTGACGCGAATACAAACATTTGTGATGAATGCACCCGGTTACTCACAAAGTCACAAACTTAAAGTGCTTTGCATACTCATATTTCAAGCTGCCGTTTGACGTAAAGATAAACATTTGTGATGAATACCCCTAGTTACTAAGCAACTCAAAACATTGGAGTAGATAGAACTTTGTACACATTTATTTATTTATTTATTTATGTAATGATTATTACTCTATTTACTTAAACCTTGTTTAGGACTAGATCAAAAGGGATAATCACAAGTAAAGCATCATACTCATCTTTCATGCATATTCACACAACTCACACAACTTTTACAAGGAAAGATGTACTTCAGTAATCTTAAAAAAAAGTATGTTATATCTTGCTTTATAAGATATTATCTATCCCAAATTAAAGCATGCAATGTTCAACACAATAATGAACCTAAAAAGGTAATGATGATCCTAAACAAGTCTCATTCACATACCAATGCAAGTATTCTTTTTTTTTTTTAACAAGCATGGTTATCTCAAGCATTCAACATAATGAAATATCGAAAATTAAGTTTTACATTATCCTCAATGTAAAAGAGAAAGAGAAGAAAAGTATAAAGATTAGAAAATTGTTACTCCCCTTCTGTTTTCAAGGATGAATGTCTGATTGAATTAGGCATGAGCTGACTTCTTGCTTGATTTTTTTTTTTTAACCTGCATATCACAACTAAAAGAAAACATAAAAGAAAACATTGATGTTTTTTTTTTTTTTTTTTGAAAATAAAGAACCTCACACCCCCCAACTTAAAATAATGCATTGTCCCGAATGCATGAACAAGAAAATATAAGAGATGGAAGAAAGAAGAAAAAAAAATGAAAATGAAAATAAAAATAAAAATAAAATAAAAATAAAAACTCATTACTTTTGATACTACAATGGTATTGGATCTTCAAGATCCAATGTCTCAACTTCAGCCACAATATTTTCAAGATAAAGTTTCAATCGATGACCATTTACTTTGAAAATATTTCCATTCTTGGGATTTTCTACCTCAAATGCACCATGCTCAGAGATGGATTTAATCACAAATGGACCAATCCATTTTGTCCTCAACTTCCTAGGAAAGAGATGTAATCGTGAATTATACAAGAGAACCTTTTGACCAACATGAAAGGATTTTCTAAGAATATGTTTATCATGCAAAGTTTTCATCTTATGTTTTGAAATTTTTGCATTTT
Organism: Populus euphratica; assembly: GCF_000495115.2. NCBI lineage: Eukaryota > Viridiplantae > Streptophyta > Magnoliopsida > Malpighiales > Salicaceae > Populus > Populus euphratica. Next base: position 81,973 of record NW_011500782.1, on the reverse strand, counting down.
CAAATGCATCATTTCTTAGCTCCTCTAATTCATCCAATTGAAGCTTTCTATTTTTGCCAACCTAGTTTTCATTGTCATTGAATTGCCGAATGGCCCAATATGCATGGTGCTCAATCTCAACAGGGAGATGACAAGACTTTCCATAAACTAGCCTATAAGGAGACATTCCTAAAGAGGTCTTATAAGCAGTGCGATATGCCCACAAAGCATCAACTAGTCGTAGGGACCAATCTTTACGGTTTGGATTGACTATTTTCTCTAAAATGTTCTTGATCTCCCTATTTGCCAACTCAGCTTGGCCACTAGTCTGTGGGTGATAGGGGGTACTGACATTGTGAATTACACCATATTTTCTCATCAAAATCCCAACGGGCTTGTTACAAAAATGTTTTCCCCCATCACTAATCATAGCCCGAGGCATGCCAAAACAAGACAAAATATTTTCTTTCAAGAATTTGACCACAACTCGATGGTCATTGGTTCGAGATGCAATGGTCTCCACCCATTTCGACACTCCTGCACTTGGGAGAAGACATCAATCTTTTCGTCGTGTCATCAATCTTAGCCCAAATAATAGATACATTTGAATACTTATTTGATGCTTAAATTCAACCCCAAATCAGCCCCAAATCAACCTTCAAATCAGCCCAAACACAATACATGATCTTACATATCCACACAACAAATAACAATTGACTTATTTCGGGTAATCCATTGATCCAAGAAGGCAAGCACATGGATGGAAAGCCGGAGGGGATATTTTTACATTATTTTGTGTAAACACCCAAAAAAAAAAAATATATATATATATATAGACAGAACTGATGAAGCAGGTTTCGCTGCCGATTTCTCTATCGGCAGCAACGCAGTTTTCGCTGCCGATTTCTCAATCGGTAGTGACACAGTTTCCGCTGCCGATTTCTGCATCTGCAGCGAAGCAGTTTCCGCTGCCAATTTCTGCATTGTCAGTGACGCCGTTTCCGCTGCCGATTTCTGCATCTGCAGCGAAGCAGTTTCCGCTGCCGATTTCTGCATTGTCAATGACGCAGTTTCCGCTGCCGATTTCTACATCTGCAGCAAAGCAGTTTTCGTTGTCGATTTCTCGATCGACAGTGACACAGTTTCCACTGCCAATTTCTGCATCTGCAGCGAAGCAGTTTCCGCTGTCGATTTCTGCATTGTCAGCGACGTAGTTTCCGCTGCCGATTTCTGCATCTGCAGCGAAGCAGTTTCCGCGGTCGATTTCTGCATTGTCAGCGACGTAGTTTCCGCTGCCGATTTCTGCATCTGCAGCGAAGCAGTTTCCGCTGCCGATTTCTACATCGGCAGCGATGCAGTTTTTGTCTTAAAAAATAAAATAATAATAATTTTCTTAAGGAGTTGAGAGGGAGGGGTAAAACTAGTTTTAGATAGACCAAAACAAGGATAAGAACATATCTAAACCAACCCCCAAACACCCACTTCATTTAATGGGGAGTATAAATATAAGGAGGAGAGAGAAGGTCCAGCTGTATGTATGTCCAGCTGCTTGTTACTCTCCCTTTCTCCTCCCCAACAAAAACCTAAGCCTTGTGAACGTGTGAGGGAGAGAGAGGAGACCTTGAGAGAAGTTTGGACAACCACCTAGAGAGAGAGGAGAAGGGAACCAACGTGAGAGGAAGAAGAAGGAAGAAAACCAGCAGGAGAGGAGGAAGAACACTGTCAAACCTTCCTCAAACCTAGCTAGATTCGTAAGGTATGGGTCATGAAACTTCCTTCCTCTTCTCCTTAAGATTTAGAACCGGAAATGAAGAAGAAAAACCCTAAGAAAATTGAACTATGACCTAAGCTAGCTGTGAAGAAAACAGAAATTTACTAAGAGGACAAAGAAAACAGAAATGAAATGAGGCCAATTTCAGAACATCTAGTAAAGAAAAATGAATAAAATAAAAACAACAAATCATAGTAGGGGGCCGACTTTAACTATGGGGTTGGCCGGCATGCAATGTGTGTGTTTTGCTGGGATTGGCTGAAGGATTATGTGCTGGAATAGATATTTTCAATGTGTGTATTCTACTAGAATGATTGAAAGATATATGTTGTAATTGATAGTTTTCAATGTGTGTCTTCTGCAGCGAAATTTCAATTCGCTGTCGAAACTGTATCGGCTGCAGCAAATAAGTATCCGCTGTCGAAATTGAGTCTTCTGCAGCGAATTAGAATTCGCTGCCGAATTGGGTGTTTTGCAGCGAAATTTTAAAATTGATATCTTCTCTCTAGTGTAGAAGTGTTGAAATAATAAATTATAAATAAAAATAATACAACAATAATAGTAATAGTAGTAGTAGTAGTAGTAGTAAAAATAAATAGAACTTTGAGATGTAAGATTATTGTGAGGATTAAACAATGATAAAAATAAATGTCAAGGTTAGAGAATCCACTAATGGTATTTCAAACAAGTATGGTATAAACTCTTTTTATTACTGATTAGTACTTAAAAGTGCATTTTTATCAAGGTTTTATTTCATCATTTTGCACTCGAAGTATCAATAACTCCTTAACTAAAACATGTTTTATAATAATGTATCTAATAATATAAGATACCTTTAATTTATGGTAAATGTTCATTTTAAATGCAAGCCTATGACATAAATGAAAGGATTGATTGATGAATTTAAGAACTTAAATTAAAAGGACAAAGAGATGGCCAAACTTAGAAAAGAGATGTTGGTGCAATCCAAACCGGAACACTATTCGGTATTTGGGTTATGTTTAGAGATGTAGATCTTAGATTTTGGTCTACTTTATATGGATGGAAAGGTAAGACATAGGCCTATAACTTTCATATGGAGACCAAGATCTTCAAAGGGCATTTTCAAGTCCAAATTGTAGCAACAATAAAGAAGCCTGAATCTGTCTTCCAGCCCAAGCACTGTTTAGTATTTGGCCCATATCTGGAGTTCTAGAAGTCCAAATAAGCTGAATTGTTTACACAAGAAAGCTGAGACAATTTCCTACAACTTTCCTGTTTTCGAGTGCCACCAATTTTGACATTAGCAATGACGTTTTGGGCACACAAGAGAAGATAAGGATTGTCACCAAGTCAAAAGTTGGCCACCCACTTATCAATTAGTCATCAAATCAATAGTTCCCAATTTTGGCCTATAAAAGGAGGCATTTGCCATGCATTTAGGCATCTTGGTTTCCAGATCAAGATCATGCTCTTCCTTTCTCTCTTTGTATTTTTTATGTTTTGTTTTCATTAATATTAAGTTTATGCCTTTCATTTCCTTTCTTTTACTTAGTTAACTTTTATGTTATTATTTTGTTTATCTATTTTTCTTTCTTTCATTATGTCTAGCTAAGTTAATTATGTCAAGGTGAAAAGGTTACACTAATGGTGTAAGAATAAGTATAATGTAAACTTAATATGGACTTTAATGTTTGATACTAACATGTTTTATATTTGTTATCTTGTTCACTCTTTAATACTTTGCTTCTTAAATGACTAATCTTGATTTATGTTGTATAACACTTGGTATAACAAATGCTTGGCACTTTCATAGCCCATAATGTATGGTATAACCGACACCTGAGCTATGAAAGAAACTTGATTTGTTGTTAACATAAGTTATAATCATGAATGCTTGACGAGATTTACAAATATTAGCATTAATTGAATAAGATGACTAATGTAATCATGTTAACAATATATAATCTGATTGGAACCTCCTTTGTGTGTGGTTTCCACTTCAATAATAAGAGTTTATACTATACTTGTTTGATATACCATTAGTGGAACCTCTAACCTTGACATTTGTTATTATTATTGTTTAATCCTTACATTAATTTTCCATCTCCAAGTTCTCATCATCTTCTTCTTCTTCTCTTTCTTTATTATTATTATTATTATTATTACTACAACTACTACTACTACTACTACTACTATTATTATTATTATTATTATTATTATTATTGTTATTATTGTTATTGTTGTTATTGTTATTGTTATTGTTGTTGTATTATTGTTATTTATAAGTTGTACAAATAACCTCCCTGTGGTTCGACCCTGGTCTTGCCGGGTTATTTATTACTTCGACACTCCTACACTTGGGAGAAGACAACAATCTTTTCGTCGTGTCAAGTTTTTGGCGCCGTTGCCGGGGAGGTAAGTTCTTGTATAAATTATAGTATTTATTTTATTTTCTCTTTTCACCTTTCTTGTATATAACTTTGTTTCTTTTCTTTTATTTCTTTTTATTTTGTTTTCTTCCTCCTTCTTTTGCTTTCTTATTTTTTTTTTATTTTATTCCTACACGTGCATGAGAGTGTGGTCACGTACATCAAGTGGTAGACTTTGTAGGGTATCCTCATCATTTTCAGAAAATATGGCTGAAGAAGATAATCAATCACTTCATAATGAAAATAATGAGAATAACCGTGCTAGAACACTTAGAGACCACATGAATCCCACAAGAACAAGTGCACCATCATGCATAGTTTTTCCTCCTGATGCATCTCATTTTAATTTTAAACCAGGTATTATTCAACTTTTACCCTCTTTTCATGGTTTAGAATTGGAAAATCCATACTTGCATTTAAGGGAATTTGAGGAGGTGTGCAACACATATAATAACTTAAATTGTAGCATGAACACCATCAGATTAAAGCTTTTTCCTTTTTCATTAAAAGATAAAGCTAAAACATGGCTACAAAATTTAAGACCAGGCTCCATTCGTGCTTGGGATGAAATGCAACAACAGTTTTTAAAGAAGTTTTTCCCATCTCATAGAACAAACTCTTTCAAGAGACAAATCACCACTTTCACTCAAAAACTAGGAGAAGCATTTTACCAATGTTGGGATAAGTATCGAGATTTGCTTAGTACTTGCCCCGACAAATCACCACTTTCACTCAAAAACCAGGAGAAACATTTTACCAATGTTGGGATAGGTATCGAGACTTGCTTAGTACTTGCCCTCATCATGGTTTTGAAACATGGAGATTGGTTTCACATTTCTATGAAGGGTTAACACCTAAAGATAGGCAAATGGTTGAATTGATGTGCAATGGAACTTTTGAAGATAAAGACCCTGATGAAGCAATGGAGTACTTAGACTTGTTAGCTGAAAATGCTCAAAATTGGGACACCGTGGGTACTTGTGAGGCACCGAGTAAAACTCAACCTCATACATCTAGTGGAGGTATGTACAACCTTAGGGAAGATCATGCCCTTCAAGCCAAGTTTGCATCTTTAGCTAGAAAAGTCGAGGCACTAGAATTGAAAAAGAGTGGTCAATTAAAATCTGTTGAAAACATTGTGTGTCAAACCTGTGAAACAAATGAACACTCAACCAACGATTGTCCAACCTTGCCTTCTTTTAAAGAATGTCTCCATGAACAAGCCCATGCTTTAAACAGTTTTCAAAGGGCCAACCACAACCCATACTCCCAAACATACAACCCTGGTTGGAGAAATCACCCAAATTTCAGTTGGAAGAGTGAGAACAACAATGCACAAACTTCACAACCACCGTTTCAAGCATACCACAATTTCCAAAATTCTCATGGATATGCACCTCCTTATGCTCCACCTCCTAGAAGAAATCTTGAGGAAACATTGCATGCATTCATTGAAAAGCAAGAGACAATCAATACTCAACTTGCTCAAAACATGACAGATTTTAAAGATACTCTTGCTAAATTAACATCTGCTCTTAGTTTCCAAGAGAAAGGTAAGTTTCCATCTCAAACACAACAAAATCCCAAAGGGCAATACAATGCAAATGCAAGTAATTCCGGAAGCCAACACATGGATCAAGTCAAATCAGTCACTACTCTGCGCAGTGGTAAGGTTATTGAAAAACCCTCTCTTGAACCTTATGAGAAAGATGATGAGTCAATCTCTGAGGGTAAGGAAGGGGTTGAATCTAAAAATTGTAAAGAAAAGACTGATTCTCCGCCAGCACTTCCATTTCCTCAAGCCATGACCAAACAAAGGAAAGTCAATCACAACTCTGAAATTTTTGAAATTTTCAAACAGGTAAGGATCAATATACCTTTGCTGGATGCTATTAAACAGGTTCCTTCCTATGCTAAATTTTTAAAAGATCTATGCACTGTGAAGAGGAAACTGAATGTGAAAAAGAAAGCCTTTCTAGCCGAACAAGTAAGTGCTATTCTTCAGAACAGTAATGCTTTGAAATATAAAGACCCTGGTTGTCCTACAATTTCCTGCTTTATTGGAGAGCATAAAATTGAAAGAGCCTTACTTGATCTTGGTGCTAGTGTGAATTTACTTCCATATTCAGTTTTTCAGAGTCTCAATCTAGGTGAGTTAAAACCAACTTCTATAACTCTTTTACTCGCCGATAGATCTGTAAAAGTGCCTAGAGGAATAATTGAAGATGAGCTAGTACAAGTCGATAAATTCATTTATCCTGTGGATTTTATTGTCTTGGACACAGAACCTGTTGAAGCATGTAATTCATTTCCTGTTATTTTAGGACGTCCATTTCTTGCAACCTCTAACGCATTGATTAATTGTAGGAATGGATTGATGAAGCTATCATTTGGAAACATGACACTGGAGATGAATATTTTCAACATTTGCAAGCAACCTGGAGATGATAATGATTTACAAGAAGTAGATTATATTGATGAATTAGTTTATGATCAACTTGAATGTACTTTAAGTAAAAATGAATTGGATGAAACTGAAGAATTGCAAATGATTTATTCTGAGGAAGAAATCACAGATGAAACAAGCACCGAAAATGTTGATGCAAATCTTTTGTCAACATTGACAACAGATTCGACATTTAACATCACACCAATCGATGATTACTTTCCTAACGAATCCTTACTTTCTCTTAGTCCAATGCCTCGGTATGATAAAAATATCAATTTTCTTGCTTTAGGAGATTTGCCAGCTGATTGGAGTACCCAAGACAAAGAAAAGTTTTTGAACGAAGTGAAGAATTTTTATTGTGATGACCCTACCTTATTCAAATATTGTCCTGATCAAATATTTCAAAGATTCATTCCTGACAATGAGGTAAGTAGTGTCATTAAATTTTGTCATGCTGAGGCATGTGAGGGCCATTTCTCATCAAGAAAGACAACTGCAAAAATCTTACAAAGTGGATTTTACTGGCCCACCATGTTCAAAGACTCACATGCATTCTGCAAGTCTTGTGAAAATTGTCAAAAGTTGGGATCTATTTCAAAACGTCACATGATGCCTTTAAACCCTATTATTGTCATTGAGATCTTTGACTGTTGGGGTATAGATTTCATGGGCCCATTCCCTCCATCATTTGGTTTCTTATACATATTAGTCGCAGTAGATTATGTTTCAAAATGGATAGAGGCAATTCCAAGTCGAAACAATGATCACAAAACAGTGATAAAGTTTTTGAAAGAAAATATTTTGAGTCGATTTGGAGTCCCTTGAGCCATAATAAGTGATGGTGGAACACATTTCTGCAACAAGCCATTTGAGTCTTTAATGAAGAAATATGGAATCACACACAAAGTTGCCACCCCTTATCACCCTCAAACAAGTGGACAAGTAGAGCTTGCTAATAGGGAGATCAAACATATTTTGGAGAAAACAGTGAACCCTAATAGGAAAGACTGGTCTTTAAGACTTAATGATGCACTTTGGGCTTATCGAACTGCTTATAAAACATCATTAGGTATGTCACCTTATAGACTAGTCTATGGAAAACCTTATCACTTGCCTGTGGAACTTGAACATAAAGCTTATTGGGCTATTAAAGCTTTCAATTCAAATCTGGATGATGCTAGTCAACTGCGAAAATTACAAATAAATGAGCTTAAGAAAATAAGAAATGATGCATATGAAAATTCAAGAATTCATAAAGCAAGAATAAAAGAATTTCATGACAAGAAAATACATAGAAAAACCTTTAATGTTGGTCAAAAAGTCTTGCTTTATAATTCTCGACTGCATTTATTTCCTGGAAAATTAAGATCAAGATGGAGTGGTCCTTTTATTGTGAAACATGTGTATCCATATGGGGCCTATGACATCGAGAATCCAAAGAATGGCAATGTTTTCAAGGTAAATGGACATCGTCTGAAAGTTTACTTTGACAATTTTTCAGTTGAACATAACTCTATTGAATTGGGTGATCCTGTATATAAAGATTGATTTTATTTTATTTTACTTTATTTTTGTTTCTTATATAAATATTGATTTTATTTTATTTTATTTTTGTTTCTTTTTGAGTGATTTTTGCAAGTTTCTTCACCCCGGTCAAATGGCGGATAACGGTACTCCGTGACTTAAGTCGGTTCTTTCAGTTTCCCACAATTACTGATATCTGTGTATATATCTGTGCAATTCTTTGAATCTCTCTTCCAATTCTCATTTGAAAATGGACACTAATCTTGAAAAATTGAAAAAGAATTTTCCCGCTCTGCCTCAGAATGCGATTACAAAAATTTACCGTGCTAGATGTGCAAGATTGAGATTATTAATGAATCATGGAATTCCTGAAGATATTCGTTGGTTGATTGAAGCAAAGGTCCGATTATCAGGTGAGTCCTCTAACTTCTTCATTTCACACATGCCTGGAAGAGGTAAAAGCACTTTTGCAAAGAAGCGTCGTGCAAAACGACTGGATGTCTGTCATCGATGTGCTAGATGGACTTGTAATACACAATGTCGTTCTTTAGGAATGGTATCTATAAACCGTGAAGATAAAATACAATTCATTAAGGATGGCCTGAGTAAGGAGTCTTTAGATAATCTTCTATTGACTCTTGAGACGCATCCTAGTGGAGATGTGCATCGTGCAATTCATGATTTATGGCCACTATTTCATAAAGAACATGATAGACTTAGTCTTGGGAATCTGACTAAAAAAGACCCTGTTTGCCAGTTTTTAAGAAAACTGGATGGGAAGCCTATCCCCGACCCATAGAGGGCGTTTAAGCCGTTCTTGGACGTAAAACCAAGGGAAGATGTGAGCCACAATCACAACTACCTGTACATACACATGTTTTTTTCAAAAGTAAATAAATAAATAAATAAAGAGAGAGAGAGAGAGAGAGTGTGAGACTCCAGCTGGCCTACATATAGATGTTATGATTGCCTTTCCAATTAGACTCCAGCTGGCCTACATATAGGTGTTATGATTGCCTTTCTAATTTCTCATCTATAAAACCCTCTTTTCCTTCCTTTCATTTCTACTCAACCCATACATTCAACAAATACAGAAGTGTGTAGAAATGGCAAGTTCCTCAAGTCATCAAATAAGAAATATCTGTGTTTTTGGTGGATCTAGTCCTGGGAAAGAAAAGGAGTTTTTAGAATCAGCAAATCATCTTGCTCAGGTGCTAGCTGAGAGAAAGATTCATTTAGTGTATGGGGGAGGCAGTCTTGGGTTAATGGGAGGTGTGTCAATAGCTGCATTTTTAGGAGGTAGTCAAGTTTTGGGGGTCGTCCCTGAAGCTTTGGCACAAGGGGACATCATTGGAAAAACAATTGGAGAGGAACTTCAGGTCTCCACAATGTCGGCTCGAATGAATGCAATGTTTAACCATGCTGATGCTTTCATTGCTTTACTAGGTGGTCTAGGCACATTGGAAGAGATCTTTCATATTTCCTCTTGGGCTCAATTGCACATTCACCATAAACCCATAGGTTTGTTAAATGTTAATGGTTATTATGATAAGTTGTTGTCTTTTCTTGATCATACTGTGGAACAGGAATTTCTAACATCTTCTGCACGACAAATCATAATCTCTGTTACTACTGCTGAACAATTGATTGACCAACTACAATCTTTCATTCCTGTGATTGATCCTTCCATGAGTCGCATAAATTGGTCATCTACGGGAAGCCGTAAAAAGCTTAGATTGGATTTGAGCCTTCATTTGTGAATTTTTGTGTATTTTGATTTTATTATTATGTTTTGTTATTTCTTATTTTTGTTTCAGTGTGTTTCAGGTTTTGTCAGTGTTCGTTATTTCAGGTGATATCTTTTATACTCTATCTTTCCGTTATTTCAGGTGATATCTTCTATACTCTATCTTTCTACCTTAGAACATTGAGGACAATGTCTCGTTTTGGTTGGGGGGAGAGGGTAGTAGTTGATAAAAAAAAAAAATTGTTTTTCATTTCATAAAGCATGTGCATAATTGCTGTTACTAGGATGGCAGAGTAAAGGAGTTCTTTTGCTAAAGTGACTCTTGAGACGCATCTTAGTAACCATTCTTAACAAGGTCTATTATAATACTTCCTGAAATATTCAGGTTTTCAAACTCTCGTATTGTTACCACTTAATTCTGCTCATATACTTATTTAACATGTATTTTTAAACCTTAATTTATACACACTTTAACATATGATTGTGGGTTGCATATTGGATTATTACATTATTTATGTTCTTTTGTTAAAGGTAACAACTAAGGGAAAGGGATTGTATATAATTAAAAAAAAAATAAAAAAAAATAAAAAAAATAAAAAAAATGATGATAATAAAAATGTAGATAAGTTTGATTTCGTAGCCTCCCTAACCTAAGCAATTAAGCCCGAAGGGGTGTTTTAACACCTAATACCCTAAAGTCAACTGACTTGAGAGCTATTGGCCCAACGCTTGTTACATGGGTTGAGGAGAAAAGCTTGAGGGAATCAAACATTGCACTATCTACATATCAGTATCTGCGACCCGAGTTACTAAGCTCGTAGGGGTGTCTTAACACCTAATGCCCTAAGACCAACTGGTCTGGGAGTCATTAGCTGAAAGCTCGTTACATGGGTTAAAGATGCATGATGTTTTTAAAGTATCATCATTTTTTTTATCATCATTTTTTTTCTTTTTCTTTTTAATTATATACAATCCCTTTCCCTTAGTTGTTACCTTTAACAAAAGAACATAAATAATGTAATAATCCAATATGCAATCCACAATCATATGTTAAAGTGTGTGTGTGTAAATTAAGGTTTAAGAATACATGTTAAATAAGTATATGAGCAGAATTAAGTGGTAACAATACGAGAGTTTGTAAACCTAAATATTTCAGGAAGTATTATAATAGACCTTGTTAAGAATGGTTACTAAGATGCGTCTCAAGAGTCACTTTAACAAAAGAACTCCTTTACTCTGTCATCCTAGTAACAACAATTATGCACATGCTTTATGAAATGAAAAACAATTTTTTTTTTATCAACTACTACCCTCTCCCCCCAACCAAAACGAGACATTGTCCTCAATGTTCTAAGGTAGAAAGATAGAGTATAAAAGATATCACCTGAAATAACGAACACTGACAAAACCTGAAACACACTGAAACAAAAATAAGAAATAACAAAACACAATAATAAAACCAAAAGACATAAACATTCACAAATGAAGGCTCAAATCCAATCTAAGCTTTTTACGGCTTTCCTTAGATGACCAATTTATACGACTCATGGAAGGATCAATCACAAGAATGAAAGATTGTAGTTGGTCAATCAATTGTTCAGCAGTAGTAGCAGAGATTATGATTTGTCGTGCAGAAGATGTTAAAAATTTCTGTTCCACAGCATGATCAAGAAAAGACAACAACTTATCATAATAACCATTAACATTTAACAAACCTATGGGTTTATGGTGAATGTGCAATTGAGCCCAAGAGGAAATATGAAAGATCTCTTCCAATGTGCCTAGACCACCTAGTAAAGCAATGAAAGCATCAGCATGGTTAAACATTGCATTCATTCGAGCCGACATTGTGGAGACCTGAAGTTCCTCTCCAATTGTTTTTCCAATGATGTCCCCTTGTGCCAAAGCTTCAGGGACGACCCCCAAAACTTGACTACCTCCTAAAAATGCAGCTATTGACACACCTCCCATTAACCCAAGACTGCCTCCCCCATACACTAAATGAATCTTTCTCTCAGCTAGCACCTGACCAAGATGATTTGCTGATTCTAAAAACTCCTTTTCTTTCCCAGGACTAGATCCACCGAAAACACAAATATTTCTTATTTGATGACCTGAGGAACTTGCCATTTCTACACACTTCTGTATTTGTTGAATGTATGGGTTGAGTAGAAATGAAAGGAAGGAAAAGAGGGTTTTATAGATGAGAAATTGGAAAGGCAATCATAACATCTATATGTAGGCCAGCTGGAGTCTCACACTCTCTCTCTCTCTTTTTATTTATTTATTTATTTACTTTTGAAAAAAAAACATGTGTATGTACAGGTAGTTGTGATTGTGGCGCACATCTTCCCTTGGTTTTACGTCCAAGAACGGCTTAAACGCCCTCTATGGGTCGAGGATAGGCTTCCCATCCAGTTTTCTTAAAAACTGGCAAACAAGGTCTTTTTTAGTCATATTCCCAAGACTAAGTCGATCATGTTCTTTATGAAATAGTGGCCATAAATCATGAATTGCATGATGCACATCTCCACTAGGATGCGTCTCAAGAGTCAATAGAAGATTATCTAAAGACTCCTTACTCAGGCCATCCTTAATGAATTGTATTTTATCTTTACGGTTTATAGATACCATTCCTAAAGAACGACATTGTGTATTACAAGTCCATCTAGCACATCGATGACAGACATCCAGTCATTTTGCACGACGCTTCTTTGCAAAAGTGCTTTTACCTGTTCTAGGCATGTGTGAAATGAAGTTAGAGGACTCACCTGATAATCGGATCTTTGCTTCAATCAACCAGCGAATATCTTCAGGAATTCCATGATTCATTAACAATCTCAATCTTGCACATCTAGCACGGTAAATTTTTGTAATCGCATTCTGAGGTAGAGCGGGAAAATACTTTTTCAATTTTTCAAGATTAGTGTCCATTTTCAAATGAGAATTGGAAGAGAGATTCAAAGAATTGCATAGATATATACACAGATATCAGTTATTGTGGGAAACTGAAAGAACCGACTTAAGTCAAGGAGTACCGTTATTCGCCATTTGACCGGGGTGAGAGAAACTAGCAAAAATCACTCAAAAAGAAACACAAAAACAATGTGAGAAAAAAATAATCAACCTTTATCTACAAAATCATTCAAACCAGTTGATTCGTTTTCATTAAGAAAATTATCAAAGTGAGCTTTCAAACGATGTCCATTTTCCTTAAAATCATTGTCATTCATTGAATTCTCAATATCACAAGCCCCATAAGGATTGCTCCATCTTGATCTTAGCTCTCTAGGGACTGCATAGAGTTGAGAATCATAAAACAAAACTTTTTTACCAGTATCAATCTTTTGACAATTTTCACAAGTTTTGCAGAATGCATGCGTGTCCTTGAACATGGTGGGCCAATAAAATCCATTTTGAAAGATTTTTGCAATTGTCTTTTTTGACGAGAAACAACTTCCACATGCTTCAGAATGACAAAATTTAATGACACTACTTACCTCATTGTCGGGAATGAATCTTTGAAATATTTGATCAGGACAATATTTGAATAAGTTAGGGTCATCACAATAAAAGCTCTTCACTTCGTTCAAAAACTTTTCTTTGTCTTGATTACTCCAATCAGCTGGCAAATCTCCTAAAGCAAGAAAATTGATATTTTTATTATACCAAGGCATTGGACTAAGAGAAAGTAAGGATTCGTTAGGAAAGTAATCATCTATTGGTGTGATGTCAGATGTCGAATCTGTTGTCACTGTTGACAAAAGATTTGGATCAACATTTTTGGTGCTTGTTTCATCCGTGATTTCTTCCTCAGAATAAATCATTTGCAAATCTTCAGTTTCATTCAATTCATTTTTACTTAAAGTAGATTCAAATTGATCATAAACTAATTCATCAATATGATCTACTTCTTGTAAATCATTATCATCTCCAGGTTGCTTGCAAATGTTGAAAATATTCATCTCCAATGTCATGTTTCCAAATGATAGCTTCATCAGTGCATTCCTACAATTAATCAATGCGTTAGAGGTTGCAAGAAATGGACGTCCTAAAATAACAGGAAATGAATTACATGCTTCAACAGGTTCTGTGTCTAAGACAATAAAATCCACAGGATAAATGAATTTATCGACTTGTACTAACACATCTTCAATTATTCCTCTAGGCACTTTTACAGATCTATCGGCAAGTAAGGCACTTTTATACTAACACATCTTCAATTATTCCTCTAGGCACTTTTACAGATTTATCGGCAAGTAAAAGAGATATAGAAGTTGGTTTTAACTCACCTAGATTGAGACTCTGAAAGACTGAATATGGAAGTAAATTCACACTAGCACCAAGATCAAGTAAGGCTCTTTCAATTTTATGTTCTCCAATAAAGCAAGAAATTGTAGGACAACCAGGGTCTTTATATTTCAAAGCATTATTGTTTTAAAGAATAGCACTTACTTGTTCGGCTAGAAAGGCTTTCTTTTTCACATTCAGTTTCCTCTTCACAATGCATAGATCTTTCAAAAATTTAGCATAGGAAGGAACCTGACACGATCAAATGTTTATCATGAAAGTCTTTGATTCTTGCTTTATGAATTTTTGAATTCTCATATGCATCATTTCTTATTTCTTCAAGCTCATTTATTTGTAACTTACGCAGCTGACTCGCATCATCCAGGTTTGAATTGAAAGCTTTAATAGCCCAATAAGCTTTGTATTCAAGTTCCACAGGCAAATGACAAGGTTTTCCATAAACCAACCTATAAGGTGACATACCTAATGATGTTTTAAAAGCAGTTCGATAGGCCCATAGTGCATCATTAAGTCTTAAAGACCAGTCCTTTCGATTAGGGTTCACTGTTTTTTCCAAGATTTGTTTGATCTCCCTATTAGCAAGTTCTACTTGTCCATTTGTCTGGGGGTGATAAGGGGTGGCAACTTTGTGTGTGATTCCATATTTCTTCATTAAAGACTCAAATGGCTTGTTACAGAAATGTGTTCCACCATCACTTATCATGGCCCGAGGGATTCCAAATCGACTCAAAATGTTTTCTTTCAAAAACTTAATGACTGTTTTATGATCATTGTTACGACTTGGAATTGCTTCTATCCATTTTGAAACATAGTCTACTGCGACTAATATGTACACAAAACCAAATGATGGAGGAAATGGACCCATAAAATCTATACCCCAACAGTCAAAGATTTCAATGACAAGAATAGTACTTAAAGGCATCATGTGACGTTTTGAAAGAGATCCTAACTTTTGACAATTTTCACAAGTCTTGCAGAATGCATGCGTGTCCTTAAACATGGTGGGCCAATAAAATCCACATTGTAAGATTTTTGCAGCTGTCTTTTTTGACGAAAAATGACCCCCACATGCCTTAGAATGACAAAATTTAATGACATTACTTACCTCATTGTCGGGAATGCATCTTCGAAATATTTGATCAGGACAATATTTGAATAAATAAAGGTCATCCCAATAAAAGTTCTTCACTTCGTTCAAGAACTTTCTTTTGTCTTGGGTGCCCCAATGCTCTGGCAAATGTCCTGAAACAAGAAAATTAACAATATTAGCAAACCAAGGCATTGTAGTGACAGAAAGTAAAGATTCATCAGGAAAGTAGTCATCGATTGGTGTGATGTCAGATTTCGAATCAGTTGCCAATCTTGACAAATGATCCGCGACAACATTTTCGGTGCCTTTCTTATCCTTGATTGTGATATCGAATTCTTGAAGTAACAAAATCCACCGCACCAATCTAGCTTTAGAATCCTTCTTGGAAAGAAGATATTTCAACGCTGCATGATCGCTAAAAACAATAACAGGTGAGCCAACAAGATAAGATCTGAATTTTTCACACGCAAATACTACAGCAAGTAATTCTTTTTCAGTGGTTGTGTAATTTATTTAAGCACTATTTAAAGTTTTACTTGCATAGTAAATGACATAGGGTTTCTTATCTTTTCTTTGTCCTAAAACAGCACCCACGGCATAATCACTAGCATCACACATTATTTCAAAAGGTAATGACCAATCAGGAGGTTGAATAACAGGAGCAGATGTAAGCAGGTTTTTAAGTTTAACAAAGGCTTCTTCACAATATTCAGTCCATTCAAAAACATTATCATTTGTTAGAAGGTTACACAATGGCTTAGATATTACACTAAAATCTTTGATAAACCTTCTATAAAAACCAGCATGTCCTAAAAATGATCTAACATTTTTAACAGATTTTGGTGTTGGCAAGTTGGCAATTAACTCAATTTTAGATTTATCAACCTCAATTCCTATTGATGAAACAATGTGACCAAGTACAATGCCGTTTGTTACCATAAAATGACATTTTTCCCAATTCAACACAAGATTCTTCTCTTCACACCTGTTCAAAACCTTTTCCAAATTAGTTAAACAATTATCAAATGAATCACCAAAAACAGAAAAATCATCCATAAATATCTCAAGAAAGCGTTCAACCATATCACTGAATATGCTAAGCATGCATCTTTGAAACGTGGCTGGTGCATTACATAATCCAAAAGGCATCCTTCGATATGCAAATGTACCAAATGGACATGTGAAAGTAGTTTTCTCTTGATCTTCAAATGCAATTTCAATTTGGTTGTAACCTGAATAACCATCTAGGAAACAATAAAATTCATGACCTGCAACTCTTTCTAGAATTTGATCCATGAAAGGTAAAGGAAAGTGATCTTTTCTAGTCATTGAATTAAGTTTCCTATAGTCAATGCACATGCGCCAACCAGTAATAGTCCTCGTTGGAATTAACTCATTTTTCTCATTTGTTATCACAGTAACTCCAGACTTTTTAGGTACAACTTGGGTAGGACTTACCCATTTGCTATCAGAAATAGGATAAATGATTCCATTATCTAGAAGTTTAATGACTTCATTCCTCACTACTTCTTTCATATTAGGATTAAGCCTTCGTTGCATTTCTCTAGAGGGTTTAGCATTTTCCTCCAAATAAATCTTGTGTGTGCAAATCAAAGGACTAATTCCTTTTATGTCAGCTATGGTCCATCCTAATGCATTTTTGTGCATTTTAAGAGTTTGTAATAACTTACCTTCTTGATGAACATTAAGTTTGGAAGAAATTATTACCGGAAAAGTTTCATTTTCTCCCAAAAATGAGTATTTGAGATTACATGGTAATGGCTTCAAATCGGGTTTTGGTGGTTGAACACTTGAAGGTATGGACCCAATTGATCGTGGTGGCAATTCCTCAATTTTTGGTCTCCAAATATTTGCCTTTGATTCTTCCTGAAAACAAACCATTTGCAAATCTTCAGATTCATTAAACTCAATTTCATTGGAAGAATTTTCAAATTGATCGTAAATTATTTTTTCAATAAAATCTACTTCCTATAAATCATTATCATCTCCAGGTTGCTTGCAAATGTTAAAAACATTCATTTTTAATGTCATGTTTCCAAAAGATAACTTCATCACTCCATTCCTACAATTAATCAATGCATTAGAAGTTGCAAGAAATGGACGTCCTAAAATAACAGGAATTGAATTGCATGCTTCAACAGGTTGTGTATCCAAGACAATAAAATCCACAGGAAAGATGAATTTATCAACTTGTACTAACACATCTTCAACTATTCCTCTAGGCATTTTTATAGATCTATCAGCAAGTAAAAGAGTAACAGAAGTAGGTTTTAATTCACCTAGATTGAGACTTTGAAAAACCGAATATGGAAGTAAATTCACACTAGCTCCAAGATCAAGTAAAGCTCTGTCAATTTTATGTTCTCCAATAAAGCAAGAAATTATAGGACAACCAGGGTCTTTATATTTCAAAGCATTATTATTTTGAAGAATGGCACTTACTTGTTCGGCTAAGAAGGCTTTCTTTTTCACATTCAATTTTCTCTTTACAGTGCATAGATCTTTCAAAAATTTAGCATAAGATGGTACCTGTTTAATAGCATCTAGCAAAGGTATATTAATCCTTACCTGTTTGAAAGTTTCAAAGATTTTAGAATTGTGATTGACTTTCCTTTGTTTGGTCATGGCATGAGGAAATGGAAGTGTTGGCGGAGAATCAGTCTCTTCTTTGCAATGATCAGGTTCAACCATTTCCTTACCCTTGGAGACTAACTCACCTTCTTTCTCACAAGGTTCAAGAATGGGTTTTTTAATAACCTTACCACTGCGGAGAGTAGTGACTGATTTGACTTGATCCAGATGTTGGCTTCCGGAATTGCTTGTACTTGAATTGTATTGCCCTTTGGGATTTTGCTGGGGTTGAGATGGAAACTTACCTTTCTCCTAAAAACTGAGAGCAGATGTGAACTTTGCAAAAGTATCTTTCAAATCAGTCATGGTTTGAGCATTTTGAGTGTTGATTGTCTCTTGCTTTTCAATGAATGCATGTAATGTTTCCTCAAGATTTCTTCTAGGAGGGGGAATATAAGGAGGTGCATATCCATGAGAATTTTGAAAATTATGTTGTGTTTGAAATGGTGGCTGTGAAGTTTGTGCATTATTGTTACCACTCTTCCAACTGAAATTTGGGTGATTTCTCCAACCAGGGTTGTACGTTTGTGAGTACGGGTTATGACTTGGTCTTTGGAAACTATTTAAAGCATTGGCTTGTTCATGGAGACATTCCTTAAAAGAAGGCAACGTGGGACAATCATTGGTTGAGTGTTCATTGGTTTCACAAATTTGACACACAATTTCTTGAACAGATTTTAATTGACCACTCTTTTTCAATTCTAGTGCATCAACTTTTCTAGCTAAAGATGCAAATTTGGCTTGGAGGTCATGATCTTCCCTAAGGCTATACATGCCTCCACTAGATGTATGAGGTTGAGTTTTACCTGGTGCCTCACAAGTACCTGTGGTGTCCCAATTTTGAGCATTTTCAGCTAGCAAGTCTAAGTACTCCATTGCTTCATCAGGGTCTTTATTTTCAAAAGTTCCATTGCACATCAATTCCACCATTTGCCTATCTTTAGGTGTTAACCCTTCATAAAATTGTGAAACCAATCTCCATGTTTCAAAACCATGATGAGGACAAGTATTAAGCAAGTCTTTATATCTATCCCAACATTTATAAAATGTTTCTCCTGGTTTTTGAGTAAAAGTGGTGATTTGTCTTTTGAAAGAGTTTGTTCTATGAGAAGGGAAAAATTTCTTTAAAAACTGTTGTTGCATTTCATCCCAAGCATGAATGGATCCTGACCTAATATTTTGTAGCCATGTTTTAGCTTTATCTTTTAACGAAAAAGGAAAAAGCTTTAACCTGATGGTGTTCATGCTACAATTTAAGTCATTATAAGTGTTACAAACTTCTTCAAATTCTCTTAAGTGCAAGTATGGATTTTCTAATTCTAATCCATGAAAAGTGGGTAAAAGTTGAATAATACCTGGCTTAAAATTAAAATGAGATGCATCAGGAGGAAAAACAATACATGATGGTGCACTTGTTCTTGTTGGATTCATATGATCTCTAAGTGTTCTAACACGATTATTCTCATTATTCTCATTATGAATTGATTGGTTATCTTCTTCGGCCATGTTTTCTAAAGAAAATGATGATTTTCTAGAAAGTCTACCACTTAATATACGTGTCCAAACTCTCATGCAAATACAAAAGAAAAGAAAAGAAAAAAAAGAAAAAGAAAAAGAAACAACAATTAGAAAAACAAATAAAAGTGAAAATAAAATAAAATAAAATATTTAATTTATACAATAACTTACCTCCCCGGCAACGACGCCAAAAACTTGACACGATCAAAGAGTTGATGTCTTATCCCAAGTGTAGGAGTGTCAAAGTAAAATAACTCGGCAAGACCGGGATCGAACCATAGGGAGGTGAATTATATAAATTACAAATAAAGAAAAAGATTTAAAGAGAATAATAACAGAAAAGGAGTTGAAGAAAGTTTTGGGATGTGATATTGATGTAAGGACTAAACAATAACAAAACATATGTCAAGGTTATAGGATTCACTAATGGTATTTCAAATAAATATAATATAAACTCTTTTTATTACTCAACTAGAAACCACACACAAAGGAGGTTCTAATTGGATGATTTCTCGTTATTAGCTCATTATAAATTACTAACATGATCATATTAATTATCTTATATAAGTAATACCATACTTATAAATATCATCAAGCATTCATGTTGCTAGTTTATGTTAACAACAAATCAAGTTTCTATCATAATAACGATTTCGGCCGAAAACTATGAAAGATCAAGCATTTGATGTACCAAATATTATACAACACAAATCTAAATTAAACATTTAATAAGCAAGGTATTAAGAATTAGTAAGATAAAAAGATAAAACATGTTAATAACAATCTTTCTTGGATATAAACATTTAAAGCTCATGTTGAGTTTATATTATACATATTCTAACACCATTAGAGAAACCTTTTCACCTTGACATAATTAACTTAGCTAAACATTAAGAAGGAGAAACACATAAATAAGCAATATAAGAACATAAACATAATATAAGCTAACTAAGTATAGGAAAGGAAATGAAAGAGCATAAACAAGAGATTACTATAGCATGAAAGAAAACTTGAACATTACAAAGATGTAGAGAGAAAGCAAAAAGATAACTTTGATCTGAAAATTAATATGCCTAAATACATGGACAATGCCTCCTTTTATAGGCTAAGTTTCAGAACTATTGATTGATTGAAGAATTGGTGGGCATCCATTGATTTGGTGGCTGGTTTTTGACATTAATGGCTGCTGGTTTTTTGATATTGTGGGCTGATTTTTGATATTGTTGGCTGGCCAAAACGTCATTGCTCACATCAGAATTATAGCCAACTGAATTGTGGAAGCTGTGGGCAATTGTCTCAGCTTTTCATAAAAAAAAAACCAGAGCTCATTTGGACTTCTAAAACTCAAGATATGAGCCAAAAACCGAATAGTGCTTGAGCTGCAGGACAACTTCCGATGTCTTTGTTGTTGCTAAGATTCGGGCTTGAAAACGGCAGAACTGAGTCTTTGACTTCATATGAAAGTTGTAGGTCTATGTCTTACTTTTCCATCGATATAAAATGGACCTAAATCTGATATCTACAGCTCTAGATATGATCAAATTACTGAACGATGTTCGAGTTTGGAATGCACCAGCAACACTTTGCTAAGTTTGGCCTTCTTTTTATCCTTTCAATTTCAATCCTTAAACTCATCAATCAATCCTTTTATTTATGTGATAGACCTGCATTTAGGATGAACATTTACCATGAATTAAAGGTATATTATATTTTTAGACTTGCTAATATAAAACATGCTTTTGTTAGGGAATTTAATGATACTTTAGGTGCAATATGATGACATAAATCCTTAATGAGAATGCACTTTTAAGTACTAATCACATAGTGAGGATCAACTTTGATTCTTCTGTCAGTTGTGTAATACCAATAGCATTTGAATAAAAAAAACTCTATTTTGCTCGTTATGTTATTGCAGTTTGACAACCTCTTCTAATTTAGTATAATAGTCAACTTCTAACTCACTACTAGTCA
This sequence comes from Populus euphratica, assembly GCF_000495115.2. NCBI lineage: Eukaryota > Viridiplantae > Streptophyta > Magnoliopsida > Malpighiales > Salicaceae > Populus > Populus euphratica. Next base: position 60,550 of record NW_011500782.1, on the reverse strand, counting down.
ATCCTTTAACACAAACACCGTTGTTGTATGTCTTTCTTATGTGCCCCATGTTCTTTAGTATAAAACACATATCCATTGACAAAATACGCATTGTAGCAGTTAACTTTTCTTTCAGGGCCCAAGCTTAGTGAAGATAATGACTTAGCAGCACCCCTTCCTATTTGATAAACCTTGTATGTAATGTATAACAATAAATGAGAATTTTGTAATAACATGCATACAGTAATTTTGCAAGTGATAATGAGTTTGTGATAATACTTACATATGTTATGAACCACGTCACAAATTATTTATCTTGTAATTGAAAGATCTGAGATTCAATTAGGTGTGAGTTATTGGACAATAAATATTATCGATGTTATCTACAAGTGAGTTTATGATATTACAATATATAAATAATATATTATTAAAAAAGTTTAATAAGTAGTATATATATATACTTACTAAACAAAAGGTATCAGCTCATCACAATTAAATAAAACATAATTGAGTGCTTGTCTGAACTCTATTTTCGACAAATATCTTCCCCTTACGATATTTTTAGGTATGGATCATCCAAGATTGGAGAATATTGACAAGTTCTCACTAGAAGGCACTTCACTGTCATCATCATGTCATGGAACACAATTGATTCTTGTTATTAGATGAGGTTTAAAATAGTACAAGATAAATATTGAGATCTCTTTAACAATATAGACCTCACATATTGAAGGCTCAACATGCACCTTGTTCTTAACCTTTTTCTTGAGATTGAACAAGTACCTACATTGAAAAAATCAAATATTTTCAATTAAGAAAAAAAAGAAAAACTTTTATATATGAATTACAATGCAATTATAATATCTAATCGTTTGAATAGGTACATCCATATATATTGGACCAGTCCTCCAACTTTTGCCTTAGACGATAGATATATGGGGAGATACTCTATTTAGTCAAAAAATGATAGAGGGAATATCATCTCAAGTTTGCATAGTGTCTCGATGATATTTGTTTCAAGCCTCTCAACGTTATCAACATTTAACTTGGTGGAGCATATATCTCTAAAGAAATTAATGATCTTCATGAATGCATCCTATATCCTTTTCGATAACAAATCATGATAAACTAATGGGATGAGTGTTTGCATAAACACATGGCAGTCATGACTCTCTATTCCAAACAGATTAGTACTTAAAAGAGCATTTTATCAAGGTTTTATATCATCATTTTACACTTTAAGTATCAATAACTCCTTAACTAGAACATGTTTTATAATAACAAGTCTGATAATATAAGATACCTTTAATTATGGTAAATACTCATTTTAAATGGAGATATTCTTAGAATTCAAAGGATTGATTGTTGTGATTAACTATAGAAAGTGAAAGGACAAAGAAGAAGCTAAGCTTAGAAAGGAGATGCCGATTCAATTCAAATTCGAACACTATTCAATCATTGGATCATATCTAGAGCTATAAATATTGGATTTCAGATTAATTTATATTGCTGGAAAGATAAGAAATAGGCCTACAATTTTCATGGGTATGGAAAGACCTAAAGTTTCTGTTTTTAAATTCAAAGTTTTGCCATAAAAGAGAAGTCAAAATTTATCCTGTAATCCAGCCCAAATATTGCTCAGATTTTTACCTATAAATAGAGTTTTAGAAGGCCAAATGATATGAAATTTTATAGGTGGACGGAAAAGATAATTTCTAACAACTTTTATGCAGAAGATCAACTCTAATTCTGATGGTAGAAATGACACTTCATCTAAACAAGAGCATGAGGGTTATCCACCACGTCCACCAGCAGCACTGCTTAGTATTTTAGACATATCTCGAGCTGTAGTTCTCTAAATGCTCTAAAATGTGGTAGGTGGAAGGAAAAGATAATTTTTAACAACTTTTATGAAGAACATTTTGCCAAATTCTAATTGCATCAATGTCAATTCATCCAGCCAAAATGTTTGAGTGCTACTATCCACCAAGTCCACTAATCAATAGTTGGCCACTACATCAATTATCAATTACCAAATGAATAGTTCTGAATTTTAGCCTATAAAAGGAGGCATTTGCCATTCATTTAAGCATCTTATTTCTCATATCAAGATCATGTTCTTGCTCTCTCTTTATATTTTCATAATGCTTATGTTTTGCTTTCATTAATCTTTTATTCATACTTTTCATTTCCTTTACTATCCTTAGTTAATCATATCATGTTTATGTTCTTATATTGTTTATTTAAGTTTTTCTTCTAAATAATGTCTAGCTACATTAATTATGTTAAGGTGAAAAGGTTTCACACTCCTGCACTTGGGAGAAGACATCAATCTTTTAGTCGTGTCAAGTTTTTGGCGCCGTTGCCGGGGAGGTAAGTTCTTGTATAAATTATAGTATTTATTTTATTTTCTCTTTTCACTTTTCTTGTATATAACTTTGTTTCTTTTCTTTTGTTTCTTTTTATTTTGTTTTCTTCCTCCTTCTTTTGCTTTCTTGTTCTTCTTTTTATTTTATTCCTACACGTGCATGAGAGTGTGGTCACGTACATCAAGTGGTAGACTTTGTAGGGTATCCTCATCATTTTCAGAAAATATGGCCGAAGAAGATAATCAATCACTTCATAATGAGAATAATGAGAATAACCGTGCTAGAACACTTAGAGACCACATGAATCCCACAAGAACAAGTGCACCATCATGCATAGTTTTTCCTCCTGATGCATCTCATTTTAATTTTAAACCAGGTATTATTCAACTTTTACCTTCTTTTCATGGTTTAGAATTGGAAAATCCATACTTGCATTTAAGGGAATTTGAGGAGGTGTGCAACACATATAATAATTTAAATTGTAGCATGAACACCATCAGATTAAAGCTTTTTCCTTTTTCATTAAAAGATAAAGCTAAAACATGGCTACAAAATTTAAGACCAGGATCCATTCGTGCTTGGGATGAAATGCAACAACAGTTTTTGAAGAAGTTTTTCCCATCTCATAGAACAAACTCTTTCAAGAGACAAATCACCACTTTCACTCAAAAACCAGGAGAAACATTTTACCAATGTTGGGATAGGTATCGAGACTTGCTTAGTACTTGCCCTCATCATGGTTTTGAAACATGGAGATTGGTTTCACATTTTTATGAAGGGTTAACACCTAGAGATAGGCAAATGGTTGAATTGATGTGCAATGGAACTTTTGAAGATAAAGACCCTGATGAAGCAATGGAGTACTTAGACTTGTTAGCTGAAAATGCTCAAAATTGGGACATCGCGGGTACTTATGAGGCACCGAGTAAAACTCAAACTCATACATCTAGTGGAGGTATGTACAACCTTATAGAAGATCATGACATCCAAGCCAAATTTGAATCTTTAGCCAGAAAAGTTGAAGTACTAGAATTAGAAAAGAGTGGTCAATTAAAATCTGTTCAAGACATTGTATGTCAAATCTGTGAAACCAATAAACATTCAACCAATGACTGTCCAACTTTACCTTCTTTTAAGGAATTTCTTCATGAAAAAGCCCACGTTTTAAATAGTTTCCAAAGGCCCAATCATAAACCATACTCATAAATATACAACCCTGGTTGGAGAAATCACCCAAATTTCAGTTAGAAGAGTGGTAACAATAATGCACAAACTTCACAACCACCGTTTCCACCAAACCATAATTTCCAAAATTCTCATGGATATGCATCTCCTTATACTCCACCTCCTAAAAGAAATCTTGAGGAAACATTGCATGCATTCATTGAAAAGCAGGACATAATCAACACTCAAAATGCTGAAATTATGGCAGATCTAAAAGATATGCTTGCAAAATTCACATCTACTTAGTTTTCAAGAGAAAGGTAAGTTCCCATCTCAACCACAGCAAAATCCCAAGAGGCAATATAATGCAAATGCAAGTAGTTCCGGAAGCCATCACATGGATCAAGTCAAATCAGTCATCACTCTTCGCAGTGGTAAGGTTATTAAAAAACCCACTCTTAAACCTTGTGAGAAACATGATGACTTAATCTTCGAGGGTAAAGAAGGGGTTGAAGCTAAACATTACAAAGAAAAGACTAATCCCCTCCCAGCCCTTCCATTTCCTCATGTTATGACCAAACAAAGAAAAATCAATCACAACTCTGAAATCTTTGAAACTTTCAAACAGGTACGGATCAATATGCCTCTGTTGGATGCTATTAAATAGGTACCTTCTTATGCTAAATTTTTAAAAGATCTGTACACTGTGAAGAGAAAATTGAATGTGAAAAAGAAAGCCTTTTTAGCCAAACAAGTAAGTGTCATTCTTCAGAACAATAATGCTTTGAAATATAAAGACCCTGGTTG
>NW_011500782.1:53415-56025 GCF_000495115.2 Populus euphratica | reverse complement strand
GATAAATTCATTTATCTTGTGGATTTTATTATCCTAAATACACAAACTGTTAAAGCGTGTAATTTAAATCCTATTATTTTAGGACGTCCATTTCTTGCAACTTCTAACGCATTGATTAATTATAGAAATGGACTGATGAAGCTATCATTTGGAAACATGACATTGGAGGTGAATATTTTTAACATTTGCAAGCAACCTAGAAATAATAATGATTTACAAGAAGTGAACTTTATTGAAAAATTAGTTCAAGATCAATTTGAAAATATTTCCAGTGAAATTGAGTTTAATGAATCTAAGAATTTGCAAATGGTTTATTTTCAGGAAGAATCAAAGGCAAATAATTGAAGAGTTGCCACCATGATCAATTGAGTATATACCTTCATGTGTTCGACCACCAAAACCTGATTTGAAGTCATTACCATTCAATCTCAAATACTCATTTTTTAGGAGAAAATGTAACTTTTTCGGTAATAATTTCTTCCAAACTTAATACACATCAAGAAGGTAAGTTATTAAAAACTCTGAAAATGCACAAAAATACATTAGGATAGGCCATAGCTGATATAAAAGGAATTAGTCCTTTGATTTGCACACACAAGATTTATTTAAAGGAAAATTTTAACCCTTTAGAGAAATGCAACAAAGGCTTAATCATAATAAGAAAGTAGTGAGGAATGAAGTCATTAAGCTTCTAGATGATGGAATCATTTATCATATTTTTGGTACCAAATGGGTAAGTCCTACCTAAGTTGTACCCAAAAAGTCTAGAGTCACTGTGATAACAAATGAGAAAAATAAGTTAATTCATTACTGGTTGACTCATGTGCATTGACTATAGGAAACTTAATTCAATGACTAGAAAATATCATTTTCCTTACCTTTCATGGATCAAATCCTAGAAAGAGTTGCAGGTCATGAATTTTATTGTTTCCTAGATGGCTATTCAGGTTAGAATCAAATTGAAATTGTATTGCAAGATCAAGAGAAGACTACATTCATATGTCTATTTGGTACTTTTGCATATCAAAGGATCCCTTTTGGATTATTTAATGCCCCAGCCACATTTCAAAGATGCATGCTTAGTATATTTAGTGATATGGTTGAACATTTTCTTGAGAATTTTACGGATGATTTTTCTATTTTTAGCAATTCATTTGATGATTGTTTGACTAACTTAGAAATGTTTTTGAGCAAGTGTGAAGAGAAAAATCTTGTGCTGAATTGGGAAAAATGTCATTTTATGGTAACAAACGGCATTGTACTTGGTCACATTGTTTCATCAAAAGGAATTGAGGTTGACAAATCTAAAATTGAGTTAATTGCAAACTTGCCAACACCAAAATCTCTTAAAGATGTTAGATCATTCCTGGGACATGCTGGTTTTTATAGAAGGTTCATCAAAGATTTTAGTGTAATACTGGAACACTGTATTATAGTTCGGTCATATCTGGAGCTGTAGATCTCAGATTTAGGTCTACTTTATATGGATGGAAAGGTAAGACATAGGCCTATAACTTTCATATGGAGCCCAAGATTTAAGAAAGCCATTTTTAAGTCTAAATTGTAGCAACAATAAAGAAGTATAAATTTGTCCTATAGCCCTCGCACTGTCCAATGTTTGGCCCATTTCTAGAGTTCTAGAAGTCCAAATGACCTCTATTTTTTTCATAGAAAGATGAGACAATTTTCTACAACTTTAATGTTTTGAAGTGGGTCTAATTCTGATGTTATCAATGATGTTTTGGGCAGACAAGAGAAGATAAAGATTGTCACCAAGTCAAGAGTTGACCACCCACTCATCAATTAATCATCAAAACAATAGGCCCTATTTTTAGCCTATAAAAGGAGGCATTTACCATGCATTTAGGCATCTTCGTTTCCAGATCAAGATTATGCTCTTGCTTTCAATTTTGCTTTCATTAGTATTAAGTTTATGTCTTTCAATTCCTTTCCTTTTTGTATTGGTTAAGTTTTATTTTCATTAATATCTTGTTTATGCCTTTCATTTTCTTTCCTTTACTTAGTTAACTTTTATCTTATTTATTTTCTTATCTTGTTTAATTATTTTTCTTTCTTTCATTATGTTTAACTAAGTTTATTATGTCAAGGTGAAAAGGTTACATTAATGGTGTAAGAATAATTATAGTGTAAACTCAACATGGATGGATCTTAATGTTTGCTACTAACATGTTTTGTATTTGTTATCTTGTTCACTCTTTAATACTTTGCTTGTTAAATAACTAATCTAGATTTATGTTGTATAACACTTGGTATAACAAATACTTGGCACTTTCATAGCCCATATTGTATGGTATAATCGACACGAGAGCTATGAAAGAAACTTGATTTGTTGTTAACATAAGTTATAAGCACAAATGCCTGATAATATTAGCATTATTCGAATAAGATAACTAATGTAATCATATTAACAATTTATAATCTGATTGTAACCTCCTTTGTATATGGTTTCCAATTGAATAATAAGAGTTTATACTATACTTGTTTGACATACCATTAGTGGAACCTCTAACCTTGACATTTGTTATTATCATTGTTTAATCCTTACATTAATATTCCATCTCAAAGTTCTCATCATCATCTTCTTCTTCT
>NW_011500782.1:41417-53368 GCF_000495115.2 Populus euphratica | reverse complement strand
TTATTGTTGTTGTTGTTGTTGTTGTTGTTGTTATTGTTGTTGTTGTGTTATTGTCATCTATAATTTATATAATTAATCTCCCTATGGTTCGAACCCGGTCTTACCAAGTTATTTATTATTTCGACACTCCTGCACTTGGCAGAAGACATCAATCTTTTAATCGTGTCATTGTCTTGATCAAATATTTTGAAGATTCATTCCTGATAATGAGGTAAGTAGTGTCATTACATTTTGTCATTTTGAGGCATGTGGGGATCATTTCTCATCAAGAAAGACGACTGCAAAAATCTTACAAAATGGATTTCACTTGCCCACCATGTTCAAGGACTCACACGTATTTTGCAAGACTTGTTAAAATTGTCAAAAGTTGGGATCTATTTCAAAACGTCATATGATGTCTTTAAATCCCATTCTTGTCATCAAGATCTTTGACTATTGGGGTATGGATTTCATAGATCCATTTCCTCCATCACTTGGTTTCTTGTACATATTAGTTGTACTAGATTATGTTTCAAAATGGATAAAAGCAATTCCAAGTCGAAACAATGATCACAAAACAGTGATAAAGTTTTTGAAAGAAAATATTTTAAGTCGATTTGGAATCTTTCGAGCTATGATAAGTGATGGTGGAACACATTTCTACAATAAATCATTTGAGCCTTTAATGAAGAAATATGGAATCACACACAAAGTTGCCACCCCTTATCACCCCCAGACAAGTGGATAAGTAAAGCTTGCTAATAGCGAGATCAAATAGATCTTGGAGAAAACAGTGAACCCTAATAGGAAAGACTAGTCTTTAAGACTTAATGATGCATTTTAGGCTTATCGAACTGCTTTTAAAGCATCATTAGGTATCTCACCTTATATACTAGCCTATGAAAAACCTTGTCACTTGCCTGTGGAACTTGAACATAAAGCTTATTGGGTTATTAAAGCTTTCAATTCAAATCTTCATGATGATAGTCAGCAGCAAAAATTACAAATAAATAAGCTTGAGGAAATAAAAAATAATGCATATAAAAATGCAAGAATTCATAAAGCAAGAATTAAAGAGTTTCATGAGAAGAAAATACTGAGAAAAACATTCAATATAGTCCAAAAAGTCTTGCTTTATAATTCTCGACTCCATTTATTTTATGGAAAACTAAGATCAAGATAGAGCGATTCTTTTATTGTGAAACATGTGTATCCATATAGAGCCTAGTAGTTGATACTTAAAAAAAAAATTACTAACTATATTTTCTTTTTGCAAAACCATTGTTACTAAGATGATAACCATTCTTAACAAGGTCTATTATAATACTTCCTGAAATATTCAGGTTTACAAACTCTCGTATTGTTACCACTTTATTCTGCTCATATACTTATTTAACATGTATTTTTTTAAACCTTAATTTACACACACACACTTTAACATATGATTGTGGGTTGCATATTGGATTATTACATTATTTATGTTCTTTTGTTAAAGGTAACAACTAAAGAAAAGGGATAGTATATAATTTGTAAAAAACAAATAATGATAATAAATGTAATTAAAAAATACAGAAAAACGTAGATAAGTTTGATTTTGTAGCCTCCCTAACCTAAGCAATTAAGCTCGAATGGATGTTTTAAAACCTAATACCCTATGGTTAACTGACTTGGGAGCTATTGGCTCAATGCTTGTTACATGGGTTGAGGAGAAAAGCTCAAGGGAATCAAACAATGCACTATCCACGTAACAGTATCTGCAACCTGAGTTATTAAGCTCCAAGGGGTGTCTTAACACCTAATGCTTTAGGACCAACTGATCTGAGAGTCATTAGCTGAAACTTAGAAAGGAGATACTAATTCAATTCAAATTCAAACATTGTTTAGTCATTGGATCATATCTAGAGCTATAGATATTAGATTTTAGATTAATTTATATGGCTGGAAAGATAAGAAATAGGCCTACAAATTTCATGGTATGGAAAGACCCAAATTTTCCATTTTCAAATTCAAAGTTTGGCCACAAAGGAGAAGTTCGAATCTATCCTGCAATCCAACCCAAACACTAGTCAGAGTTTTACCCATGACTGGAGTTCTAGAAATCCAAATAATCTGAAATTTGGTGGGTGGAAGGAAAAGATAATTTCCAACAACTTACATGAGAAGACCAGCTCAAATTCGGATGGTAGAAATGATATTTCATCTAGAAAAGAGCATGAGGGCTATCCATCATGTCCACTAGTAGCACTACTCAGTATTTTAGACATATCTCGAGCTGTAGTGCTCCAAATGATCTGAAATTTGGCGGGTGGAAGGGAAAGATAATTTTCAAGAACTTTCATAAGAACACTTTGCCAAATTCAGATTGCATCAATGTCAATTCAGGCAACCAAAGTGATTGAGTGATTCTATCCACCTAGTCCACTAATCAATAGTTGACCACTACATCAATTATCAATTACCAAATGAATAGTTTTGAATTTTAGCCTATAAAAGGAGGCATTTTCCTTTCATTTAGGCATCTTGTTTTCATATCAAGATTATGTTCTTGCTCTCTTTCTTTATATTTTTGTAATGATTAAGTTTTGCTTTCATTAATCTCTTGTTCATGTTTTTCATTTCCTTCACTACACTTAGTTAACTTATATCATGTTTATGTTCTTATATTGTTTCTTTAAGTTTTTCTTCTTCATAATATCTAGCTAAGTTAATTATTTTATGGTGAAAAGGTTTCACTAATGGTATTAGGATAAGTGTAATATAAACTCAATATGTACTTCAATGCTTATATCCTAAACAACTTGCTATTAACATGTCTTATCATTTTTATCTTATTAATTCTTAATACCTTACTTGTTAAATGGTTGATCTAGATTTGTGTTGTATAACACTTGGTATATCAAATACTTGATCCTTCATAGTCTTCGGCCGACATCGTTATTATGAGAGGAACTTGATTTGTTGTCAACATAAGTTAGCATCATGAATACTTGATAAAATTTATAAGTATGGTGTTATGTAAATAAGATGATTAATATGATCATGTTGATAATTAATAAAAAGCTTATACCTTACTTATATCTAATACTATTAGTGTATCCTCTAACCTTGACATTTGTTTTTATCATTGTATAATATCTTCACATTAATCTTACATCTTAAAGTCCTCTTTAACTCATCTTCACCACCACCATCATTGTTGTTGTTATTGTTCTTCTTCTTCTTATTATTATTATTTATAATTTATATAGTTAACTTCCCTGTGGTTCGACCCCGGTCTTGCCAGGTTATTTATTATTTTGACACTCCTGCACTTGAGATACAACATCAACTCTTTGATCGTGTCAATAAACTTTAGTTTTGGTATAGAGATTGCTTGATTCAATGTCTTACTTAATATGAAAGTACTTGTTTATTATTAAGCAATAATCAATCTTTATCTTTTTAAACTTTATTGTAATATCTTCCAATCTAATATCACCATTGTTGATATTAGGTTGAGTTATCTTATATATATTGAAAGAATCACCAATACATCACCATTAAAATTGATTTGGACCAAGACTTACTTTTTCTTGTCATTGAAAATCTATTTACATGTTTTTATCTTTGAAAACAAATCCATCAATTATTTTCAATCAAGTTATTGTTAATTTAATTTGTCTTGAGTTTTTTTGTTACCTAGCTTAATTTTTAGATCTAGCTTTCTGTGGATATGACCTCAATCTTACTGAGTTAATTGCTACATCGTACACTCGTGCACTTGCAAGTTAAAACAAGCTAATAATAAAAAGCAATCAAGCAATTTTGGCGCAGTTGTCGGGGAGCTAGCAAGCAAAGGTAATAAATTTAGATTTGATTATTGAAAAACAAAAAAAATTCATATAAAATAATCAAATAGCTAGTTTTACTGCCTAAAAAAATAATTAACCTCAATTTTTCAGATATTAGATTGTGGATTGGACTAAAAAAATTGACCTCAACTTTTTGGATATTAGACTATGAACTAGATTACTAATTGTTGGATTTTGGTTGGTTTAACCGTCTTCCTTTTAATGTTTATTCTAATTAGTTTCTAATATTTATTGTTTATAGTATAAGGTTGATTTTACCCCTCTTGTTTATTTTATTTTATCTTATTGTTTTGTTGTGATTATTTTTCTTATATTTATGGTTTGAAGTGTTTAGCTGGTATTACCGCCTTTGTATTCATGCTTGTTATAATTATCTTTTAATGTTTATTGTTGTTAATATTGTTTATTAGCTGGATTGTAAATTTTCTAATTTGTTGTATTTTTATTTTTCAGCTATTACCTTATTTTTTACATTTCATTTACTTTTATTTGCAATGTTCTTTTTCTTTTTTCTTTTCTTTTCTTTTCATATTCATATAATTGTTATATTATTTTTTCATCATGGCTAATATTGAAGATGTAGAGGGTGAAAGGAGTGTTCAAGGTAATGGACCCCCGCAATTCAATGATCAACCTCATTTTTGAACTCTTAGAGAGTATCTTCACCCAACTAGACAAACTACACCTTCATGTATTATCTTGCCTTGTAACCAACAAGCCTTCAATTTGAAACCGGGCATGATCCAACTTTTTCCCACATATCATGGTATGGATTATGAAAATCGATACATACACATTAAGGACTTTAAAGAGGTATGTAACACTTTTACTGATAGAACATGCACCGAGAAAAGTATTCGGCTTAAATTGTTCCCATTCTCTCTAAAGGATAAAGCCAAGCTTTGGCTAAATTCCCTGCGTCCTAGGTCTATAGGTATATGGAGGGAAATGCAAACTGAATTTTTGAAAAAATACTTCCTCACTCATAGGATGACAACCTTACAACGTCAAATGATGAATTATTCTTATAATCCAAATGAGTCATTTCACCAAACTTGGGAAATGTTTAAAGACTTGTTAAATGCTTGCCCCCACTATGGTTTTGAAATGTGGATGTTAGTGAATTTTTTCTATGACTCTCTTATCGTAGATTTTAAAAAGCTAGTATCAACCATATGTAATAGTGAGTTTTATGACAAAGAACCAAGTGAAGCCTTTGATTTTTTTTATTAATTGGCTGAAAACCCAAAGTAGTGGGAGACCTCTCTCCCATTTCATGTTGAGTCTAGAAACATCATTTCTCATTCAAGTGGTAAGTTCCGATTGAAAGAAACTAATAACCTTAATGCTAGATTAGCCTTATTGACAAGGAAAGTAGAGTCTTTTGAGCTTAAAAAAGTACATGTCATGAGTGAACAACAAGAGAAGAGTTGTGTTGTGTGTGAAAGTAAAGGGTTTAGGACCACTGAGTGTCTTACCATTCCAACCTTTAAGGAAGTGTTTTATGGGTAAACTTCTGATTCAAATAATGTTAGAAAGCCCTTTGTAAGCCGAGTAGTCAAAACCTACTCTAATACCTATAATCCTGGATGGAGGAACCACCTAAATTTTAGATGGAGAAATGAGGGTTTTTCAGTACCTCAAACATTTCAACCTTTACCCTAACCATTTCATGCTCCCACATATAACACGTATCAACCACCTCATAAGAGATCCCTAGACGATACTCTTCAACAATTCATGCAAACACAAGGAGGAATCAACAACCAAGCTTATAAATTTTAAAACTAGACCAATAAAACCTTAGATGACATTCGAAGTCAACTAACCAAGTTGACTCAATCACTAAGCATTCAAGAGAAGGGAAAGATCCTAGCTCAACCAATGCCAAATCCTAGAGGTTAGGTACATGTGAGTAAATCCTCACCTAGTAAACCTTCAAATCATGAACAAGTCCAAGCCATTGCCACCCTTAGAAGTGGAAAGATCGTTGACAAAGCTATAGGTTTTGGGATTCTTAGAGGTATTATAGAGGAGAAATCTAGGGAAAGTGAAGAGGGAATCAAAACATAAATGACAAATAAGAGTTTGAGTGAAAAAGAAGGTGGGATAAATGAGAGAGAGATGAGGGAGAAAGGAGATGGTTCAAGAAAAATTGGAGTCAAAGTGAGTGATTTAGAATTTGTTCCTAAAGCATCGTTTCCACAAAGGTTAGGGAAATCTATATATAATCTTATGAACTCGGAAATCTATGAATTGTTCAAACAAGTGAAAGTTAACATTCCACTTCTTGATACAATTAAACAAGTCCCATCTTATGCAAAGTTCCTTAAGGACTTATGCACAGTCAAAAAGAGATTGAAAGAAAGAACCTTTTTAACTGAACATGTTAGTGCCATCATCCAGTTTAAGACACTCCCAAATACAAAGATCCTAGTTGTTATACCATTTCATGCATTATTGGTAGTCATAAGATAGACCAAGCTCTATTGGATTTTAGAGCAAGTGTGAATTTAATACCATACACTATTTACAAAATGGTTAGGTTTAGGAGAAATCAAGCCTACTTAAATCACCCTTCAATTAGCTGACAAGTCAATCAAGATTCCTAGGGGTATTATTAAGGATGTGTTGGTCCAAGTAGATAAATTCTACTTTCTTATTGATTTTGTGGTGTTATACACCACACCTTTTCAATGATCTAATGTTCCCATCCCAGTCATCTTAGGTAGACCTTTCCTAGCTACATCTAATGATTTAATTAACTGTAGGAATGGGGTGATGAAATTGTGTTTTGGGAATATGATTGTGGAGATGAGCATATTCAATGTTTCCAAACAAAATGGTGAATAAGAGGACATTAGAGGTAGATTTGATCCAACTAGTTTGTCAAGAACACTTTGAGAGAGAATTGATAAAAGATCCATTGGAGAGAACTTTAATTCATGATGAAAGATTTTATTTTTTGGAATGTGATGATAAGGAAGTAAGAGAGCTAGAGACTTATCTAGATCTAATGCCTATTATGTCAATAGGTCAATAGACATCATCGTTTGAGCCTTTTATTTCAGCCTAAATGAAAGTTGAGGCATCTTTTGTCCAACCTTACATACTAAAAAGGAAGCCTTTACCAAGTGATCTTAAGTATGCATTACTAGGGGAAGATGAATCATATCCTATTGTGATCTTATCAAAATTTAGCATAGAGTAGGAACATAAACTTTTGAGAGTGGTAATAAAACACAAGAAAGCAATTGGGTGGACAATTACTGATTTGAAAGGAATTAGCCCTCTTTTATGTACACATAGAATCTATCTTGAAGAAGAGGCTAAATCTATGTGGCAAATGCAAAGAAGATTGAACATAAACATGAAGGAACTAGTGAGAGGTGAAGTGTTTAAGCTACTTGATGCAAGTATCATCTACCCCATTGCGAACTTAAAATCAGTTAGTACAACCTAAGTTGTCCCTAAAAAATCTGGAGTCATAGTAGCGAAGAATGAAAATAATGAGCTAGTGCTAACAAGAATCCAAACTGGATGGCGTATATGCATTGATTATCATAAGTTGAACATGGTGACTAGGAAGGACCATTTTCCACTTCCATTTTTAGACTAGGTGCTTGAAAGAGTAGTTGGAAGAGCTTTTTATTATTTTTTTGATGGATACTTGGGTTACAACCAAATTAAGATTTCCTTAGAAGACCAAGAAAAAACCATTTTCAGTTGTCCTTTTGGTACCGATACTTATAGAAGAATGCTTTTTGGCTTGTGTAATGCACCAGCCACTTTTCATTGTATAATGAGTATCTTAAGTGACATGGTGGATGATTTGTGTCTAATGCATTTAGAAAAAGTTCTTAAAAGGTGTGAAGAGAGCAATCTTGTACTTAATTGGGAGAAGTGTCATTTTATAGTGACACGTGGCATTGTCTTAGGTCACATTGTCTCTTCAAAAGGGATAGAGGTAGATAAGTCAAAATTTAAAATCATTCAAAAATTACCTACCCCTAGGATTGTGAAAGATGTAAGATCTTTTTTAGGACACACTGGTTTTTGCTGAAGATTCATTCATTCTTTTAGTACCATTGCCAAACCATTATTTAACTTGTTGTCTCAAGATGTCTAATTTGATTGGACATCAAAATGTCAAGGAGCTTTTGAAAAGCTTAAAGGGTTGATGATTGATACTTAAAAGTGTATTTTTATCAAGGTTTTATATCATCATTTTGCACTTGAAGTATGAATAACTCCTTAACTAAAGCATGTTTTGTAATAATATATCTAATAATATAAGATACCTTTAATTTATGGTAAATGTTCATTTTAAATGCAGGCCTATCACATAAATGAAAGGATTGATTGATGACTTTAAGGACTTCAATTGCAAGGGCAAAGAGATGACCAAAATTAGAAAAGAGATGTCGGTGCAATTCAAACCGGAACACTACTCGGTAATTGGGTCATATCTGGAGCTATAGATCTCAGATTTAGGTCTACTTTATATGGATAGAAAGGTAAGAGATAGGCCTACAACTTTCATATGGAGCTCAAGATCTAAAAAGCTCATTTTCAAGTCCAAATTATAGCAACAACAAAGAAGCCCGAATTTGTCCTCCAGCCCAAGCATTGTTCAGTATTCTGGCCATATCTAGAGTTTGAGTAGTCTAAATGAGCTGAATTTTTTACACAAGAAAACTGAGACAATTACCTACAACTTTCATGTTTTCAAGTGGCTCCAATTTTGATGTTATCAATAACGTTTTGGGCAGACAAGAGAAGATAATGATTGTCACCAAGTCAAGAGTTGGTCACCCACTCATCAATTAGTCATCAAATCAATAGTTCCCAATTTTGGCCTATAAAAGGAGGCATTTGCCATGCATTTAGGCATCTTGGTCTCCAGATCAAGATCATGCTCTTGCTTTCTTTCTTTGTATTTTTTATAATGTTTATGCTTTGCTTTCATTAATATCAAGTTTATGCCTTTCATTTCCTTTCCTTTACTTAGTTAACTCTTATCTTATTTATGTTCTTATTTTGTTTATTTTTTTTTATTATGTCTAGCTAAGTTTATTATGTCAAGGTGAAATGGTTACACTAATGGTGTAAGAATAAGTATAGTGTAAACTCAATATGGACTTTAATGTTTGATACTAACATGTTTTGTATTTGTTATCTTGTTCACTCTTTAATACTTTGCTTGTTAAATGAGTAATCTTGATTTATGTTGTATAACACTTGGTACAACAAATGCTTGGCACTTTCATAGCACATATTGTATGGTATAACCGACACCTGAGCTATGAAAGGAACTTGATTTGTTGTTAAGATAAGTTATAATCATGAATGCTTGATGAGATTTACAAGTATTAGCATTAATCGAATAAGATGACTAATGTAATCATGTTAACAATATATAATCAGATTGAAACCTCCTTTGTGTGTGGTTTCCAATTGAATAATAAGAGTTTATACTATACTTGTTTGACATACCATTAGTGGATCCTCTAACCTTGATATTGTTTGTTATCATTGTTTAATCCTTACATTAATTTTTCATCTCAAAGTTCTCATCAACTTTTCTTCTTCTTCTTCTTCTTCTTCTTCTTTATTATTGTTATTACTACTACTACTACTACTACTACTACTACTACTAGTATTATTAGTATTATTATTGCTACTATTATTATTGTTGTTGTTATTGTTACTATTGTTGTTGTTTATAATTTGTACAATTAACCTCCCTGTGGTTCGACCCTAGTCTTGCCGGGTTATTTATTACTTCGACACTCCTGCATTTGGGAGAAGACAACAATCTTTTGGTCGTGTCAAGTTTTTGGCGCCGTTGCCAGGGAGGTAAGTTCTTGTATAAATTATAATATTTATTTTATTTTCTCTTTTCACTTTTCTTGTTATAACTTTGTTTCTTTTATCTTGTTTCTTCTTCTTTTGTTTTCTTTTTCCTTTTATTCTATTCCTACACGTGCATGAGAGTGTGGTCACGTACACCAAGTGGTAGACTTTGTAGGGTATCCTCATCATTTTCAGAAAATATGGTCGAAGAAGATAATCAATCACTTCATAATGAGAATAATGAGAATAACCGTGCTAGAACACTTAGAGACCACATGAATCCCACAAGAACAAGTGCACCATCATGCATAGTTTTTCCTACCGATGAATCTCATTTTAATTTTAAGCCAGACATTATTCAACTTTTACCTTCTTTTCATGGCTTAGATTTGGAAAATCCATACTTGCATCTAAGGGAATTTGAGGAGGTCTGCAACACATATAATAATTTAAATTGTAGCATGAAAACCATCAGATTAAAGCTTTTTCCTTTTTCATTAAAAGATAAAGCTAAAACATGGGTACAAAATTTGAGACTAGGATCCATTCATGCTTGGGATGAAATGCAACAACAATTTTTAAAGAAGTTTTTTCCAGCTCATAGAACAAACTCTTTCAAAAGACAAATCACTGTTTTCACTAAAAAACTAGGAGAAATATTTTACCAATGTTGGGATAGGTATCGAGACTTGCTTAATACTTGCCCTCATCATGGTTTTGAAACATGGAGATTGGTTTCACATTTTTCTGAAGGGTTAACACCTAGAGATAGGCAAATGGTTGAATTGATGTGCAATGGAACTTTTGAAGATAAAGATCCTGATGAAGCAATGGAGTACATAGACTTGTTAGCTAAAAATGCTCAAAATTAGGACACCGCGAGTACTTATGAGGCACCGAGTAAAACTCAACCTCATACATCTAGTGGAGGTATGTACAACCTTAGGGAAGATCATGACCTTCAAGCCAAGTTTACATCTTTAGCTAGAAAAGTCGAGGCACTAGAATTGAAAAAGAGTGGTCAATTAAAATCTGTTGAAAACATTGTGTGTCAAATCTGTGAAACAAATGAACACTCAACCAACGATTGTCCAACCTTGCCTTCTTTTAAAGAATGTCTCAATGAATCAGCCCATGCTTTAAACAGTTTCCAAAGGGCAAATCACAACCCATACTCACAAACATACAACCCTAGTTGGAGAAATCACCTAAATTTTAGTTGGAAGAGTGATAACAACAATGCACAAACTTCATAACCATCATTTCAAGCACACCACAATTTCCAAAATTCTCATGGATATGCACCTCCTTATGCTTCACCTCCTAGAAAAAATCTTAAGGAAACATTGCATGCATTCATTGAAAAGCAAGAGACAATCAATACTCAACTTGCTTAAAACATGACAGATTTTAAAGATACTCTTGCAAAATTAACATCTGCTCTCAGTTTCCAAGAAAAAGGTAAGTTTCCATCTCAACCACAACAAAATCCCAAGGGGCAATACAATGCAAATGCAAGTATTTCCAGAAGCCAACACATGGATCAAGTCAAATCAGTCACTACTTTGTGCAGTGGTAAGGTTATTGAAAAACCCTCTCTTAAACCTTATGAGAAAGATGATGAGTCAATCTATACACATGCTTTTTCAAAAGTAAATAAATAAATAAATAAAGAGAGAGAGAAAGAGAGAGTGTGAGACTCTAGCTTGCCTACATATAGGTGGTATGATTGCCTTTCTAATTTCTCATCCATAAAGCCCCCTCTTCCTTCCTTTCATTTCTACTCAACCTATACATTCAACAAATACACAAGTGTGTAGAAATGGCAAGTTCCTCAGGTCATCATATAAGAAATATTTGTATTTTTAGAATCAGCAAATCATCTTGGTCAAGTGCTAGTTGAGAGAAAGATTTATTTAGTGTATGGGGGAGGCAGTCTTGGGTTAATGAGAGGTGTGTCAACAACTGCATTTTTAGGAGGTAGTCAAGTTTTGGGGGTCGTCCCCGAAGCTTTAGCACAAGGGGACATCATTGGAAAAATAATTGGAGAGGAACTTGACATGACTAAAAGATTGATGTCTTCTCCCAAGTGCAGAAGTGTCGAAGTAATAAATAACCCGGCAAGACCAGGGTCGAACCACAGGGAGGTTAATTGCATAAATTATAAACAATAATTATAAACAACAATAAGAGTAACAATAACAACAACATTAATATTAATAGTAGTAGTAGTAGTAGTAGTAGTAGTAGTAGTAGTACTAATAA
>NW_011500782.1:27674-41375 GCF_000495115.2 Populus euphratica | reverse complement strand
TAATAATAATAATAATAATAATAAAGAAGAAGAAGAAGTTGATGAGAACTTTGAGATGAAAGATTAAAGTAAGGATTAAACAATGAGAGAACTTGGAGATGGAATATTAATGTAAGGATTAAACAATAATAAAAACAAATGTCAAGGTTAGAGGTTCCACTAATGGTATGTCAAACAAGTATAGTATAAACTCTTATTATTCAATTGCAAACCACACACAAAGGAGGTTCCAATTAGATTATAGATTGTTAACATGATTACATTAGTCATCTTATTCGATTAATGTTAATACTTGTAAATCTCATTCAATTAATGCTAATACTTGTAAATCTCGTCAAGCATTCATGATTATAACTTATGTTAACAACAAATCAAGTTCCTTTCATAGCTCAGGTGTCAGTTATACCATACAGTATGGGCTACAAATCAAGTTTCTTTCATAGCTCAGGTGTCGGTTATACCATACATTATGGGCTATGAAAGTGCCAAGCATTTGTTGTACCAAGTGTTATACAACATAAATCAAGATTAGTCATTTAACAAGCAAAGTATTAAAGAGTGAACAAGATAACAAATATAAAACATGTTAGTATCAAACATTAAAGTCCATATTAAGTTTACATTATACTTATTCTTACACCATTAGTGTAACCTTTTCACCTTGACATAATAAACTTAGCTAGACATAATGAAAGAAAGAAAAATAAATAAATAAAATAAGAACATAAATAAGATAAAAGTTAACTAAGTAAAGGAAAGGAAATGAAAGGCATAAACTTGATATTAATGAAAGCAAAGCATAAACATTACAAAAAATACAAAGAGAGAAAGCAAGAGCATGATCTTGATCTAGAAACCAAGATGCCTAAATGCATGGCAAATGCCTCCTTTTATGGGCCAAAATTGGGAACTATTGATTTGATGACTAATTGATGAGTGGGTGGTCAACTCTTGACTTGGTAATGACTAATTGATAAGTGGGTGGCCAACTTTTGACTTGGTGACAATCTTTATCTTCTCTTGTCTGCCCAAAACATCATTGATAACGTCAAAACTGGAGCCAGGTGCAAACATGAAAGTTGTAGGCAATTGTCTCAAAATTGGAGCCACTCGAAAACATGAAAGTTGTAGGCAATTGTCTCAGCTTTCTTGTGTAAACCATTCATCTCATTTTGACTTCTAGAACTCCAGATATGGCCAAAATACTGAACAGTGCTCGGGCTGGAGGACAGATTTGGGCTTCTTTGTTGTTGCAACAATTTGGACTTGAAAATGACCTTTTTAGATCTTGGGCTCCATATAAAAGTTGTAGGCCTATGTCTTACCTTTCCATGTATATAAAGTAGACCTAAATTTGAGATCTATAGCTCCAGATATGACCCAATTACTGAACAGTGCTCCGGTTTGGATTGCACCGACATCTCTTTTCTAAGTTTGGCCATCTCTTTATCCTTTCAATTTAAGTTCTTAAATTCATCAATCAATCCTTTCATTTATGTGATAGGCCTGCATTTAAAATGAACATTCACCACAAATTAAAGGTATCTTATATTATTATAAAACATGCTTTAGTTAAGGAGTTATTGATACGTCAAGTGAAAAATGATGATATAAAACCTTGATAAAAATGCAATTTTAAGTACTAATCACCCCCCCCAACCGGCTTATTACTAGTCCCTAGTAATCAAAGCGTTAAAATAGAAAAACAATTTGCAAATTCAACAAAGCAAGGTATTCATCATTTAGCTTCCATTAATCTATCCATATAAACAAACTCTCGTTAAATTTATATACCTGCTCAATACCTCTTAACAAGATATTCATAAAACTTTTGTTTGTGCTCAATGTATCAACACATAATTATGGAGCTTTTCTTGGAAGAAAACAAAATTTTTGTTATAATGTTTAAGGTTAACTTCCTTGGGTTGGGATTATTATTTTTGTTTTCTTCTTTTTTTTTAAATATATATATATATATATTTATATAATTTAAAAACATCATGCATCTTTAACCCATGTAACGAGCTTTCAGCTAATGACTCCCAGACCAGTTGGTCTTAGGGCATTAGATGTTAAAACACCCCTACGAGCTTAGTAACTCGGGTCGCAGATACCAATATATGTAGATAGTGCAATGTTTGATTCCCTTAAGCTTTTCTCCTCAACCCATGTAACAAGCATTGGGTCAATAGCTTCCAAGTTAGTTGCCTTTAGGGTATTAGGTGTTAAAACACCTCTTCGGGCTTAATTGTTTAGGTTAGGGAAGCTACGAAACCAAACTTATCTACATTTTTATTATTATCATTTTTTTCCTTTTTTTTTCTTTTTTTTTTAATTATATACAATCCCTTTCTCTTAGTTGTTACCTTTAACAAAAGAACATAAATAATGTAATAATCCACAAGTATATGTTAAAGTGTGTGTGTAAATTAAGGTTTAAGAATACATGTTAAATAAGTATATGAGCAGAATTAAGTGATAACAATGCGAGAGTTTGTAAATCTGAATATTTCATGAAGTATTATAATAAAAATTGTTAAGAATGGTTACTAAGATGTGTCTCAAGAGTCATAAAAGTTCTCCTTACTCTGCCATCATAGTAACAACAATTTTGCACATACTTTATGAAATAGAAAACACAGTTTTTTTTTTTTTAGCTACTACCCTCTCCCCCCAACTAAAACGAGACATTGTCCTCAATGTTTAAAGGTAGAAAGATAGAGTATAGAAGATATCACCTGAAATAACGAACATTGACAAACCTGAAACACACTAAAACAGATATAAGTAACAACAAAACACAATAATAAAACCAAAAGACATAAAGATTCATAAATGAAGGCTTAAATCCAATCTAAACTTTTTACGGCTTTCCTTAGTTGACCAATTTATATGACTCATGGAAGGATCAATTACAGGAATGAAAGATTGTAGTTGGTCAATCAATTGTTCAGCAGTAGTAGCAGAGATTATGATTTGTCGTGCAGAAGATGTTAGAAATTCCTGTTCCACAACATGATCAAGAAAAGACAACAACTTATCATAATAATCATTAACATTTAACAAACCTATGGGTTTATGGTGAATGTGCAGTTGGGCCCAAGAGGAAATATGAAAGATCTCTTCGAATGTGCCTAGACCACCTGGTAAAGCAATGAAGGCATCAACATGGTTAAACATTGCATTCATTCGAGCTGACATTGTGGAGACCTGAAGTTCCTCTCCAATTGTTTATCCAATGATGTCCCCTTGTGCTAAAGCTTCGGGGACGACCCCCAAAACTTAACTACCTCCTAAAAATATAGTTATTGACACACCTCCCATTAATCCCAGACTACCTCCCCCATACACTAAATGAATCTTTCTCTTAGCTAGCACTTGACCAAGATGATTTGCTGATTCTAAAAACTCCTTTTCTTTCCCAGGACTAGATCCACCAAAAACACAAATATTTTTTATATAATGACCTGAGGAACTTGTCATTTCTACACACTTGTGTATTTGATGAATGTATGGGTTGAGTAGAAATGAAAGGAAGAAAGAGGGGGTTTTATAGATGAGAAATTAGAAAGGCAATCATACCACCTATATATAGGCCAGCTGGAGTCTCACAATCTCTCTCTCCTTTTATTTATTTATTTATTTACTTTTGAAAAAGCATGTGTATGTATAGGTAGTTGTGATTGTGGCTCACATCTTCCTTTGGTTTTACGTCCAAGAACGGCTTAAACGCCCTCTATAGGTTGGGGATAGGCTTCCCATCCAGTTTTCATAAAAACTAGCAAAGACGATCTTTTTTAGTCAGATTCCCAAGACTAAGTCGATCATGTTCTTTATGAAATAGTGACCATGAATCATGAATAGTCGATCATGTTCTTTATGAAATAGTGGCCATAAATCATGAATTACACGATGCACATCTCCACTAGGATGCGTCTCAAGAGTCAATAGAAGATTATCTAAAGACTCTTTACTCGAGCCATCCTTAATGAATTGTATTTTATTTCACGGTTTATAGATACCATTCCTAAAGAACGACATTGTGCATTACAAGTCCATCTAGCACATCGATGACAAACTTTTAATCGTTTTGCACGACGTTTCTTTGCAAAAGTGCTTTTACCTGTTCCTGGCATGTGTGTAATGAAGGAGTTAGAGGACTCACCTGATAATCGGACCTTTGCTTCAATCAACCAGCGAATATCTTCAAGAATTCCATGATTCATTAACAATCTCAATCTTGCACATCTAGCATGGTAAATACTTTTTCAATTTTTCAAGATTAGTGTCCATTTTCAAATGAGAATTGGAAGAGAGATTCAAAGAATTGCACAAATATATACTTAAATATCAGTTATTGTGGTAAACTGAAAGAACCGACTTAAGTCATGGAGTACCATTGTCCGCCATTTGACCGGGGTGAGAGAAACTAGCAAAAATCACTAAAAAAAAAAACACAAAAATAATGTGAGGAAAACAAAATAATCAACCTTTATCTACAAGATCATTCAAACCAGTTGATTCATTTTCACTAGGAAAATTATCAAAGTAAGCTTTCAAACGATGTCCATTTTCCTTAAAATCATTGTCATTCATTGAATTCTCAATATCACAGGCCCCATAAGGATTGCTCCATCTTGGTCTTAGCTCTCTAGGGAATGCATAAAGTTGAGAATTATAAAACAAAACTTTTTGACCAATATCAACTTTTTGACAATTTTCACAAGTTTTGCAGAATGCATGCGTGTCCTTGACAAAGTTTAATGACACTACTTACCTCATTGTCATGAATGAATATTTGAAATTTTTGATCAGGACAATATTTGAATAAGTTAAGATCATCACAATAAAAATTCTTCACTTCGTTCAAAAACTTTTCTTTATCTTGAGTACTCCAATTAGCTGGCAAATCTCCTAAATCAAGAAAATTGATATTTTTATCATACTTCTTGTAAATCATTATCATCTCCGGGTTGCTTGCAAATGTTGAAAATATTCATCTCCAATGTCATGTTTCCAAATGATAGCTTCATCAGTCCATTCCTACAATTAATCAATGCATTAGAAGTTGCAAGAAATGGACGTCCTAAAATAACAGGAAATGAATTACATGCTTCAACAGGTTCTGTGTCCAAGACAATAAAATCCACAGGATAAATGAATTTATCGACTTGTACTAACACGTCTTTAATTATTCCTCTAGGCACTTTTAGAGATCTATCGGCAAGTAAAAGAGTAATA
The DNA here is from genome assembly GCF_000495115.2 of Populus euphratica. NCBI lineage: Eukaryota > Viridiplantae > Streptophyta > Magnoliopsida > Malpighiales > Salicaceae > Populus > Populus euphratica. Next base: position 36,134 of record NW_011500782.1, on the reverse strand, counting down.
GAAGTTGGTTTTAACTCACTTAGATTTAGACTCTGAAAAACTGAATATGGAAGTAAATTCACACTAGCACCAAGATCAAGTAAGGCTCTTTCAATTTTATGCTCTCCAATAAAGCAAGAAATTGTAGGACAACCAGGGTCTTTATATTTCAAAGCATTATTGTTCTGAAAAATAACACTTACTTGTTCGGCTAGAAAGACTTTATTTTTCACATTCAGTTTCCTCTTCACAGTGCATAGATCTTTTAAAAATTTAGCATAGGAAGGAACCTGTTTAATAACATCCAACCAAGGTATATTGATCCTTACCTGTTTGAAAATTTCAGAGTTGTGATTGATTTTCCTTTGTTTGGTCATGACTTGAGGAAATAGAAGTGCCGGCGGAGAATCAGTCGTTTCTTTGCAATTTTCAGATTTAACCCCTTCATTACTCTCAGAGATTGACTCATCATCTTTCTCATAACGTTCAAGAGAGGGTTTTTCAATAACCTTACCACTGCGCAAAGTAGTGACTGATTTGACTTGATCCATGTGTTGGCTTCCGGAACTACTTGCATTTGCATTGTATTGCCCCTTGGGATTTTATTGTGGTTGAGATGGAAACTTACCTTTCTCTTGGAAACTAGTGTTCGGTACAACAAATGCTTGGAGAGCAGATGTTAATTTTGCAAGAGTATCTTTAAAATCTGTCATGTTTTGAGCAAGTTGAGTATTGATTGTCTCTTGCTTTTCAATGAATGCATGCAATATTTCCTCAAGATTTCTTCTAGAAGGTGGAGCATAAGGAGGTGCATATACATGAGAATTTTAGAAATTATGGTGTCCTTGAAACGGTGGTTGTAAAGTTTGTGCATTGTTGTTCTCACTCTTCCAACTGGAATTTGGGTGATTTCTCCAACTAGGGTTTTATGTTTGGGGGTATGGGTTGTGGTTGGCCCTTTGGAAACTGTTTAAAGCATGGGCTTGTTCATGGAGACATTCCTTAAAAGAAGGCAAGGTTGGACCATCGTTGGTTGAGTGTTCATTTGTTTCACAGATTTGACACACAATGTTTTCAACAGATTTTAATTGACCACTCTTTTTCAATTCTAGTGCCTCGATTTTTCTAGCTAAAGATGCAAACTTGGCTTGAAGGTCATGATCTTCCCTAAGGTTAGACATACCTCCACTAGATGTATGAGGTTGATTTTTACTCGGTGCCTCATAAGTACCCGCGGTTTTTACTCGGTGCCTCATAAGCCACTAGATGTATGAGGTTGAGTTTTACTCGGTGCCTCATATGTACCCGCGGTGTCCCAATTTTGAGCATTTTCAGCTAACAAGTCTAAGTACTCCATTGCTTCATCAGGGTCTTTATCTTTAAAAGTTCCATTGCACATCAATTCAACCATTTGCCTATCTTTAGGTGTTAACCTTTCATAGAAATGTGAAACCAATCTCCATGTTTCAAAACCATGATGAGGGCAAGTACTAAGCAAGTCTCAATACCTATCCCAACTTTGGTAAAATGTTTCTCCTGATTTTTGAGTGAAAGTGGTGATTTGTCTTTTGAAAGAGTTTGTTCTGTGAGATGGAAAAAACTTCTTTAAAAACTGTTGTTGCATTTTATCCCAAGCACGAATGGATCCTGGTCTCAAATTTTGTAGCCATGTTTTAGCTTTATCTTTTAATGAAAAAGGAAAAAACTTTAATCTGATGGTGTTCATGCTACAATTTAAATTATTATATGTGTTGCAGACCTCCTCAAATTCCCTTAAATGCAAGTATGGATTTTCTAATTCTAAGCTATGAAAAGAAGGTAAAAGTTGAATAATGCCCGGTTTAAAATTAAAATGAGATGCATCGGGAGGAAAAACTATGCATGATGGTGCACTTGTTCTTGTGGGATTCATGTGGTCTCTAAGTGTTCTAGCACGATTATTCTCATTATTCTTATTATGAAGTGATTGATTATCTTCTTCGGCCATATTTTCTGAAAATGATGAGGATACCCTACAAAGTCTACCACTTGATGTACGTGACCACACTCTCATGCACGTGTAGGAATATAATAAAAGAAAAAAGAAAACAAAAGAAGAAGGAAGAAAACAAAATAAAGACAAACAAAACAAAAGAAACAAAGTTATATACAAGAAAAGTGAAAAGAGAAAATAAAATAACTACTATAATTTATACAAGAACTTACCTCCCCGGCAACGGCGCTAAAAACTTGACACGACTAAAAGATTGATGTCTTCTCCCAAGTGCAGGAGTGTCGAAGTAATAAATAACCCGGCAAGACCGGGGTCGAACCACAGGGAGGTTAATTGTACAAATTATAAATAACAATAATACAATAACAATAACAACAACAACAATAATAATAGTAATAACAGCAATAATAATAATAATAATAATAATAATAATAATAATAATAAAGAAAAAAAAGAAGAAGATGAGAACTTTGAGATGGAATATTAACGTAAGGATTTAACAACGATAACAAACAATGTCAAAGTTAGAGGATCCGATGTCAAGGTTAGAGGTTCCACTAATGGTATGTCAAACAAGTATAGTATAAACTCTTATTATTCAATTGGAAACCACACACAAAGGAGGTTCCAATCAAATTATAGATTGTTAACATGATTACATTAGTCATCTTATTCTATTAATGCTAATACTTGTAAATCTCGTCACGCATTCATGATTATAACTTATGTTAACAACAAATCAAGTTCCTTTCATAGCTTAGGTGTCGGTTATACTATACAGTATGAACTATGAAAGTGCCAAGCATTTGTTGTACCAAGTGTTATAAAACATAAATCAAGATTAGTCATTTAACAAGCAAAGTATTAAAGAGTAAACAAGATAACAAATACAAAACATGTTAGTATCAAACATTAAAGTCCATATTAAGTTTACACTATACTTATTCTTACACCATTAGTGTAACCTTTTCACCTTGACATAATAAACTGAGCTAGACATAATGAAAGAAAGAAAAAGAGATAAACAAAATAAGAACATAAATAAGATTAAAGTTAACTAAGTAAATGAAAGGAAATGAAAGGCATAAACTTGATATTAATGAAAGCAAAGCATAAAAATTACAAAAGATACAAATAGAGAAAGGAAGAGCATGATCTTGATCTGGACACCAAGATGCCTAAATGCATGGCAAATGCCTCCTTTTATAGGCCAAAATTGGGAACTATTGATTTGATGACTAATTGATGAGTGGGTAGCCAACTCTTGACTTGGTAACAATCCTTATCTTCTCTTGTCTGCCCAAAATGTCATTGATAACGTCAAAATTGGAGCCACTTGAAAACATGAAAGTTGTAGGAAATTATCTTATATTTCTTGTGTAATCAATTCAGCTCATTTGGATTTCTAGAACTCCAGATATGGCCAAAATACTGAATAGTGCTCGGGCAAGAGGACAACTTCGGGCTTCTTTGTTGTTGCAATAATTTGGACTTGAAAATGACCTTTTAAGATCTTGGGCTCCATATAAAAGTTGTAGGCCTATGTCTTACCTTTCTATCCATATAAAGTAGACCTAAATCTGAGATCTATAGCTCTAGATATGACCCAATTACTGAACAATGTTCCGGTTTGGATTGCACCGACATCTCTTTTCTAAGTTTGGCCATCTCTTTATCCTTGCAATTTAGGTGCTTCAAGTCATCAATCAATCCTTTCATTTATGTGATAGACCTGTATTAAAAATAGACATTTACCACAAATTATAGGTATCTTATATTATTAGATACATTATTATAAAACATATTTTAGTTAAGGAGTTATTGATACTTCAAGTGCAAAATGATGATATAAAACCATGATAAAAATGCACTTTTAAGTAATAATTAATAACTTTATCAGTTCATTCGTACAATTAATTAGTGCATTAAAAGTTGCGAGAAATGGATGTCTTAAAATAACAGGAAATGAATTACATACTTTAATAGATTGTATTCCAAGATAATATAATCCATAAGATAAATAAATTTATCGACTTGAACTAACACATCTTTAAATATTTCTCTAAGCACTTTTACAGATCTATCAACAAGTAAGAGAGTTATAGAAATTGATTTTAACTTACCTAGATTGAGACTTTGAAAAACTGAATATGGAAGTAAATTTACACTAGCTCCAATATCAAGTAAAGCTCTTTCAATTTTATGTTCTCCAATAAAATAAGAAATTATAAGATAATTGGAGTCTTTATATTTCAAAGCATTATTGTTTTGAAGAATGACACTTACTGGTTCGACTAAAAAGGCTCTCTTTTTTACATTCATATTTCTCTTCACATAGCACAAATCTTTCAAAAATTTAGCATAAAAGGTACCTATTTAATATCATTCAGCAGAGGTATATTGATCCTTACCTGTTTGAAAGTTTTAAAGATTTCAGAGTTGTGATTAACTTTTCTTTGTTTGGTCATGACATGAGAAAATAGAAGTGCTGGCGGGGAATTAGTCTTTTATTTTGATTAGTACTTAAAAATGCATTTTAATCAAGGTTTTATATCATCATTTTTCACTTAAAGTATCAATAACTCCTAACTAAAGCATGTTTTATAATAACATATCTAATAATATAAGATACTTCTAATTTATTGTAAATGTTCATTTTAAATGCAGGCCTATCACATAAATAAAAGGATTCATTGATGAGTTTAAGAATTGAAATTGAAAGGACAAAAACATGGCCAAACTTAGAAAAGAGATGTTGGTGCAGTCCAAACCGGAACACTGTTCGGTAATTAGGTCATATCTGAAGCTGTAGATCTCAGATTTAAGTCTATTTTATATGTATAGAAAGGTAAGACATAGACCTATAACTTTTATATGGAGCCCAATATTTAAAAAGGCCATTTTCAAGTCTAATTTGTAGCAACAACAAAGAAGTCTGAATCTGTCCTGTAGCCCGAGTATTGTTCAGTACTTAGCCCATATCTGAAGTTCTAGAAGTCCCAATGACCTTTATATTTTTTTCTTGGAAAACTGAGATAATTTCCTACAACTTTTATATTCAAGTGGTTTAAATTCTGATGTTATCAATGACGTTTTGGGCAGATAAGAGAAGATAAGGATTGTCACCAAGTCAAAAGTTGGCCACCCACTTATCAATTAGTCATGAAATCAATAGTTTCCAATTTTGGCCTATAAAAGGAGACATTTTCCATATATTTAGGCATCTTGGTCTCCAAATCAAGATCATGCTTTTGCTTTCTCTCTTTGTATTTTTATAATGCTTAAGTTTTATTTTTATTAATATCTTGTTTATGCCTTTCATTTTCTTTCCTTTACGTAGTTAACTTTTATCCTATTTATGTTCTTATCTTGTTTATTTATGTTTCTCTCTTTCATTATGTTTAGCTAAGTTTATTATGTCAACATGAAAAGGTTATACTAATGGTATAAGAATAAGTATAATGTAAACTTAATATGGACTTTAATGTTTGATACTATCATGTTTTGTATTTATTATCTTGTTCACTCTTTAATACTTAGCTTGTTAAATAACTAATCCTGATTTATGTTGTATAACATTTGGTACAACAAATGCTTGGCACTTTCATAGCTCATACTGTATGGTATAACCGACACCTGAGCTATGAAAGGAACTTGATTTGTTGTTAACATAAGTTATAATCATGAATGCCTGACAAGATTTACAAGTATTATTAATCGAATAAGATAACTAATGTAATCATGTTAACAATTTATAATCTGATTAAAACCTCCTTTGTGTGTGGTTTTCAATTGAATAATAAGAGTTTATACTAAACTTGTTTGACATACCATTAGTGAATCCTCTAACCTTGACATTTGTTGTTATCATTGTTTAATCCTTACATTAGTCTTTCATCTCAAAGTTCTCATCAACTTTTTCTTCTTCTTCTTCTTCTTCTATTACTACAACTACTACTACTTACTACTATTACTATTACTACTATTACTATTATTATTAGTATTATTAGTATTCTTATTACTATTAATATTAGTATTAATACTACTATTGTTGTTATTATTGTTATTGTTGTTGTTGTTATTTATAATTTGTACAATTAACCTCCATGTGATTCGACCTTGGTCTTGCCGGGTTATTTATTACTTCGACATTCCTACACTTGGGAGAAGACATCAATTTATTGCTGGGGAGGATTTTTTCTAGTTCACTAGAGTATTAAAGACAAAAAAAAATTTGAGTAACATGCAAAATTTTTATTAGGATGACCCTTACGTATTCAATTATTGTCCTGATCAAATATTTCAAAGATGCATTCTCGACAATGAGGTAAGTAATGTCATTAAATTTTATCACTCTTAGGCACGTGGGGATCATTTCTTATATATATAAAAAAAGACTGTAGAAATCTTACAAAGTGGATTTTACTAGCCCACCATATTCAAGGAATCATATGCATTCCGCAAAACCTGTGAAAATTGTCAAAAGATGGGATTTATTTTAAAACACAAAGAGTTTTTAGATAATTTTCTATTGACTCTTAAGTCTCATTATAGTTGAGATAAGTATCATGCAATTCATGACTTATGAACCTATTTTCATAAAAAACATGCTTGACATAGTCTTAAAAGTGCATTTTTATCAAAGTTTTATATCATCATTTTGCACTTGAAGTATCAATAATTTCTTGACTAAAGTATATTTTATAATAACATATATAATAATATAAGGTACCTTTAATTTATGGTAAATGTTCATTTTAAATACAGACATATCATATAAATAAAATGATTGATTGATGAATTTAAAAATTGAAATTGAAAGGACAAAGAGATAGTCAATATTAGAAAAGAGATGTTGATGTAGTCTAAACCAGAATACTATTCGTTAATTAGGGCATATCTAGAGCTGTAGATATCAGATTTAGGTATACTTCATATGTATGGAAAGGTAAGACATAGGCCTACAACTTTTATATGGAGCCTAAGATTTAAAAACATTATTTTCAAGTTCAAATTGTAGCAACAACAAAGAAATCTGAATATGTCCTACAACCCGCGCACTGTTCAGTGTATGGCCTATATCTAGAGATCTAGAAGTCCAAATGACCTCCAATTTTTTTCCTTGAAAGCTGAGACAATTTCCTACAACTTTCATGTTTTAAGTGGTTCAAATTCTAACATTATTAATGACGTCTTGGGTAGACAAGAGAAGATAAGGATTGTCATAAAGTCAAGAGTTGGCCACCCACTCATCAATTAGTCATCAAATCAATAATTCCCAATTTTGGCCTGTAAAAAGAGGCATTTGCCATGCATTTAGGCATCTTGGTTTCCAGATCAAGATCTTGCTCTTGCTTTCTCTCTTTTTATTTTTTGTATTGCTTATGTTTTGCTTTCATTAATATCAAGTTTATGCCTTTCATTTCCTTTCATTTACTTAGTTAACTTTTATCTTATTTATGTTCTTATTTTGTTTATCTATTTTTCTTTCTTTCATTATGTCTAGCTAAGTTTATTATGTCAAGGTGAAAAAGTTACACTAATGGTGTAAGAATAAGTATAGTGTAAACTCAATATGGACTTTAATGTTTGATATTAACATATTTTGTATTTGTTATCTTGTTCCCTCTTTAATACTTTGCTGGTTGAATGACTAATCTTGATTTATGTTGTATAACACTTCGTACAACAAATGCTTGACACTTTCATAGCCCATAATATATGGTATAACCAACACTTGAGCTATGAAAGAAACTTGATTTGTTGTTAACATAAGTTATAATCATAAATGTCTAACGAGATTTACAAGTATTAGCATTAATAGAATAAAATGACTAATGCAATCATGTTAACAATTTATAATTTGATTGAAACCTCCTTTGTGTGTGGTTTCCAATTGAATAATAAGAGTTTATACTATACTTATTTAACATACCATTAGTGGATTCTCTAACCTTGACATTTGTTGTTATTAGTGTCTAATTCATACATTGATCTTCCATCTCAAAGTTCTTGTTAATTTCTTCTTTATTACTACTACTACTATTATTGTTGTTGTTATTGTTATTATTGTTTTATTGTTATCTATAATTTATACAATTAACCTTCTTGTGGTTTGACATTGGTCTTGTTGGGTTATTTATTACTTCAACACTCTTGCACTTGGAAGAAGACATCAATCTTTTAGTCATGTCACTATTACTATTATTATTAGTAGTATTCTTATTATTAATAATATTAGTATTGTTATTATTGTTGTTGTTGTTCTTTATAATTTATATAATTAACCTCCCTATGGTTCTACCTCGGTCTTGCCGGGTTATTTATTACTTCGACACTCCTGCACTTGGAAAAAGATATCAATCTTTTGGTCATCTCATCTTTACAATATTCATATTCAATCCCTTCCTTAACCCTAGAGATTGACTCATCATTTTTTTCACAGAATTCGAGAGTGGGTTTTTCAATAACTTTACCACTGGAAAGAG
>NW_011500782.1:0-27654 GCF_000495115.2 Populus euphratica | reverse complement strand
TTAAGAGTGGGTTTTTCAATAACCTTATCACTGCGCAGAGTAGTGACTGATTTGACTTGATCCATGTGTTGACTTCCAAAACTACTTGTATTTACATTGTATTGTCCTTTAGAATTTTGCTGTAGTTGAGATGAAAATTTATCTTTCTCTTGAAAACTGAGAGCATATGTCAATTTTGCAAGAGCATCTTTAAAATCTGTCATGCTTTGAGCAAGTTAAGTATTAATTGTCTCTTGCTTTTTAATGAATGTAAAATATTTCCTCAAGATTTCTTCTAAAAGGTGGGGCATAAGGAGTTGCATATCTATGAGAATTTTAAAAATTATGGTGTGCTTGAAATGGTGGTTGTGAAGTTTGTGTATTATTGTTATCACTCTTCCAATTGAAATTTAAGTGATTTCTCTAACTATGATTGTATGTTTGTGAGTGGGTTATGATTGGGCCTTTAGAAACTGTTTAAAGCATGAGCTTGTTCATAGAGGCATTCCCTAAAAAAAGACAAAGGTGGATAATCATTTGTTGAGTGTTCATTAGTTTTACAGATTTGACACACAATATCTTGAACATATTTTAAATGACCATTCTTTTTTAATTTTAATACCTCAATTTTTTTAGATAAAGATGCAAATTTAACTTGGAGATCATGATCTTTTACAAGGTTATACATTCCTCCACTAGATATATAAGGTTGAGTTTTACTTGGTGCCTCATAAGTGCCTGTAGTATCCTATTGACATGACGAAAAGATTGTCTTCTTCTCCCAAGTGCAGGAGTGTCGAAGTAATAAATAACCCGGCAAGACCGGGGTCGACCCACAGGGAGGTTAATTGTACAAATTATAAACAACAATTATAAACAACAATAGTAACAATAACAACAACAATAATAATAGAAACAATAATAATACTACTAATAATAGTAGTAGTAGTAAATCTTCTCTTGTCTGCCCAAAAAGTCATTGATAATGTCAAAATTGGAGCCACTCGAAAACATGAAAGTTGTAGGCAATTGTCTTAGCTTTCTTGTGTAAAAAATACTGAACAATGCTCGGGTTGGATGACAGATTCGAGCTTCTTTGTTATTGCAATGATTTGGACTTGAAAATGGACTTTTTAGATCTTGAGCTCCATATGAAAGTTGTAGGCCTATGTCTTACCTTTTCATCCATATAATGTAGACCTAAATCTGAGGTCTATAGCTCCAGATATGACCCAATTACCGAACAGTGTTCTGGTTAGGATTGCACCGCAACTCTTTTCTATGTTTGACCATCTCTTTATCCTTTCAATTTCAGTTCTTAGATTCATCAATCAATCCTTTCATTTATGTGATAGGCCTGCATTTAAAATGAACATTCACCATAAATTAAAGGTATCTTATATTATTAGATATATTATTATAAAACACGCTTTAGTTAAGGAGTTATTGATACTTCAAGTGCAAAATGATGATATAAAACCTTGATAAAAATGCACTTTTAAGTACTAATCAAAACTTCAGGTCTCCACAATGTCAGCTCGAATGAATGCAATGTTTAACCATGTTGATGCCTTTATTGCTTTACCAAGTGGTCTAGGCACATTGGAAGAGATCTTTCATATTTCCTCTTGGGCCCAACTGCATATTCACCATAAACCCATAGGTTTGTTAAATGTTAATGGTTATTATGATAAGTTGTTGTCTTTTCTTGATCATGCTGTGGAACAGGAATTTCTAACATCTTCTGCACGACAAATCATAATCTCTACTGCTATTGCTGAACAATTGATTGACCAACTACAATCTTTCCATGAGTCGCATAAATTGATCAACTAAGGAAAGCCGTAAAAAGCTTAGATTGGATTTGAGCCTTCATTTGTGAATCTTTATGTCTTTTGGTTTTATTATTGTGTTTTGTTGTTACTTATATTTGTTTTAGTGTGTTTCAAGTTTGTTAATATTTGTTATTTCAGGTGATATCTTCTATACTCTATCTTTCTATCTTTAAACATAGAGGATAATGTCTCATTTTAGTTAGGGGGAGAGGGTAGTAGCTAAAAAAAAAAAACTGTGTTTTCTATTTCGTAAAGCATGTGCAAATTTGTTGTTACTATGATGGCAGAGTAAGGAGAACTTTTATGACTCTTGAGACGTATCTTAGTAATCATTCGTAACAAGGTCTATCATAATACTTCTTGAAATATTTAGATTTACAAACTCTCGCATTGTTATCATTTAATTCTGCTCATATACTTATTTAACATGTATTCTTAAACCTTAATTTACATACACACACTTTAACATATGATTGTGGGTTGCATATTGGATTATTACATTATTTATGTACTTTTGTTAAAGGTAACAACTAAGGGAAAGGGATAGTATATAATTAAAAAAAAGAAAAAAAGAAAAAAAAGAAAAAAATGATAATAATAAAAATGTAGATAAGTTTGGTTTCGTAGCCTCCCTAACCTAAGCAATTAAGCCTGAAGGGGTGTTTTAACACCTAATACCCTAAAGTCAACTGACTTAGGAACTATTGGCCCAACGCTTGTTACATGGGTTGAGGAGAAAAGCTTAAGAGAATCAAACATTGCACTATCTACATATCAGTATCTGCGACCCGAGTTACTAAGCTCGTAGGGGTGTCCTAACACCTAAAGCCCTAAGACCAACTGGTCTGGGAGTCATTAGCTGAAAGCTCGTTACATGGGTTAAAGGTGCATGGTGTTTTAAATTATATGTATATATATTAAAAAGAAACAAGAAGAAGAAGACAAAAATAATAATCCCAACCCAAGGAAGTTAACCTTAAACATTAGAACAAAAATTTTGTTTTCTTCTAGGAAAAGCCCCATAATTATATGTTGATACATTGAGCACAAAAGAAAGGTTTATGAATATCTTGTTAAGAGGTATTGAGCAGGTATATAAATTTAACGAGAGTTTGTTTATCTGGATAGATTAATGGAAGTTAAATGATGACTACCTTACTTTGTGGAATTTGCAAAGTATTTTTCGCTTTGATTACTAGGGACTAGTAATAAGCTAGTTGGGGGGTGTGATTGATACTTAAAAGTGTATTTTTATCAAGGTTTTATATCATCATTTTGCACTTGAAGTATTAATAACTCCTTAACTAAAGCATGTTTTATAATAATATATCTAATAATATAAGATAGCTTTAATTTGTGGTAAATGTTCATTTTAAATGTCCATTTACCTTGAAAGCATTGTCATTCTTTGGATTCTCGATGTCATAGGCCCCATATGGATACACATGTTTCACAATAAAAGGACCGCTCCATCTTGATCTTAATTTTCCAGGAAATAAATGCAGTCAAGAATTATAAAGCAATACTTTTTTACCAACATTGAATGTTTTTCTCAGTATTTTCTTGTCATGAAACTCTTTAATTCTTGCTTTATGAATTCTTGAATTTTCATATGCATCATTTCTTATTTCCTCAAGCTCATTTATTTGTAATTTTCGCAGTTGACTAGCATCATCCAGATTTGAATTGAAAGCTTTAATAACCTAATAAGCTTTATGTTCAAGTTCCACAGGCAAGTGACAAGGTTTTCCATAGACTAGTATATAAGGTGACATACCTAATGATGTTTTACAAGCAGTTAGATAAGCCCAAAGTGCATCATTAAGTCTTAAAGACTAGTCTTTCCTATTAGGGTTCACTGTTTTCTCCAAAATATGTTTGATCTCCCTATTAGCAAGCTCTACTTGTCCACTTGTTTGAGGGTGAGAAGGGGTGGCAACTTTGTGTGTGATTCCATATTTCTTCATTAAAGAATCAAATGGCTTGTTGCAGAAATGTGTTCCACCATCACTTATTATGGCTTGAGGGACTCCAAATCGACTCAAAATATTTTCTTTCGAAAACTTTATCATTGTTTTGTGATCATTGTTTCGACTTGAAATTGCCTCTATCCATTTTAAAACATAATCTACTGCGACTAATATGTATAAAAAACCAAATGATGGAGGGAATGGACCCATGAAATCTATACCCCAACAGTCAAAGATCTCAATGACAATAATAGGATTTAAAGGCATGATGTGACGTTTTGAAATAAATCCCAACTTTTGACAATTTTCACAAGACTTGTAGAATGCATGTGAGTCTTTGAACATGGTGGGCCAGTAAAATCCCCTTTGTAAGATTTTTGCAGTTGTCTTTCTTGACGAGAAATGGCCCCCACATGCCTCAGAATGACAAAATTTAATGACACTACTTACCTCATTGTCAGGAATGCATCTTCAAAATATTTGATCAGGACAATATTTGAATAAATAAGGATCATCCCAATAAAAGTTTTTCACTTCGTTCAAGAACTTTCTTTTATCTTGGGTACTCCAATGAGCTGGCAATTGTCCTGAAACAAGAAAATTGACAATATTAGCAAACCAAGGCATTGTAGAGACAGAAAGTAAAGATTCATTGGGAAAGTAGTCATCGATTAGTGTGATGTCAGTTTTTCAATCTGTTGTCAATCTTGACAAGTGATTTGCGACAACATTTTCGCTGCCTTTCTTATCTTTGATTGTGATATCAAATTCTTAAAGTAATAAAATCCACCGCACCAATCTAGCCTTAGAATCTTTCTTAGAAAGAAGATATTTCAATGCTGCATGATCACTAAAAACAACAACAAGTGAGCCAACAAGATAAGATCTGAATTTTTCACACGCAAATACTACTGCAAGTAATTCTTTTTCAGTGGTGGTATAATTCATTTGAGCACTATTTAAAGTTTTAGTTGCATAGTAAATTACATAAGGTTTCTTATCTTTTCTTTGTCCCAAAATAGCACCTACGGCATAATCACTAGCATCACACATTATTTCAAAAGGTAATGACCAATCGGGAGGTTGAATAATAGGAGCACAAGTAAGCTAGTTTTTAAGCTTAACAAAGGCTTCTTCACAATGTTCAGTCCATTCAAAAATAGTATCCTTTGTTAGAAGGTTACTTAAAGGCTTAGATATTACACTATAATCTTTGATGAACCTTCTATAAAAACCAGCATGTCCTAGGAATGATCTAACATCTTTAAGAGATTTTGGTGTTGGCAAGTTTGCAATTAACTCGATTTTAGATTTGTCAACCTTAATTCCTTTTAATGAAACAATGTGACCAGGTACAATGCCGTTGTTACCATAAAATGACATTTTTCCCAATTCAGCACAAGATTCTTCTCTTCACACCTGGTCAAAACCTTTCCTAAGTTAGTTAAACAATCATCAAATGAATCACCAAAAATAGAAAAATCATCCATGAAAATCTCAAGAAAATGTTCAACCATATCACTAAATATACTAAGCATGCATCTTTGAAATGTGGCTGGTGCATTACATAATCCAAAAGGCATCCTTCGATATGCAAAAGTACCAAATGGACATGTGAAAGTAGTCTTTTCTTGATCTTCCAATGCAATTTCAATTTGGTTGTAACCTAAATAGCCACCTAGGAAACAATAAAATCCATGACTTGCAACTCTTTCTAGGATTTGATCCATGAAAGGTAAAGGAAAATGATCTTTTCTAGTCATTGAATTAAGTTTCCTATAGTCAATGCACATGTGCCAACCAGTAACAGTTCTACTGGGAATTAACTCATTATTCTCATTTGTTATCACAGTGACTTCAGACTTCTTGGGTACAACTTGGGTAGGACTTACCCATTTGCTATCAGAAATAGGATAAATGATTTTATTATCTAGAAGCTTAATGACTTCATTTTTCATTACTTCTTTCATATTAGGATTTAGCCTTCGTTGCATTTCTCTAGAGGGTTTAGCATTTTCCTCTAAATAAATTCTATGTGTACAAATCAAAGGACTAATTCTTTTTATATCAGCTGTGGTCCATCCTAATGCATTTTTATGCATTTTTAGAGTTTGTAATAACTTACCTTCTTGATGTGCATTAAGTTTGGAAGAGATTATTACCGGAAAAGTTTCATTTTCTCCCAAAAATGAGTATTTGAGATTGGATGGCAACGGTTTCAAATCAGGTTTTGGTGGTTGAACATTTGAAGGTATGGACTTAATTGATCGTGGTGGCAATTCCTCAATTTGTGGCCTCCAATTACTTGTCTTTGATTCTTCCTGAAAATAAATCATTTGCAAATCATCAGATTCATCAATCTCAATTTCACTGAAAGTGGTTGGAAATTGATTATGAATAAATTTTTCAGTAAAGTCCACTTCCTGTAAATCATTACCATCTCTAGGTTGCTTGCAAATGTTGAAAATATTCATCTCCAATGTCATGTTTCCAAATGATAGCTTCATCAGTCCATTCTTAACAATTAATAAATGCATTAGAAGTTGCAAGAAAGGGACGTCCTAAAATCACAGGAAATGAATTACATACTTCAACAGTTTGTGTGTCCAAGACAATAAAATCCATAGGATAAATGAATTTATCGACTTGTACTAACACATCTTCAATTATTCCTCTAGGCACTTTTATAGATCTATCGACAAGTAAAAGAGTTATAGAAGTTGGTTTTAACTCACCTAGAATGAGACTTTGAAAAACTGAATATGGAAGTAAATTCACACTAGCACCAAGATCAAGTAAGGCTCTTTCAATTTTATGCTCTCCAATAAAGCAAGAAATTGTAGGACAACCAGGGTCTTTATATTTCAAAGCATTATTGTTCTGAAAAATAGCACTTACGTGTTTGGGTAGAAAGGCTTTCTTTTTCACATTTAGTTTCCTCTTCACAGTGCATAGATCTTTTAAAAATTTAGCATAGGAAGGAACCTGCTTAATAGCATCCAACAAAGGTATATTGATCTTTACCTGTTTGAAAATTTCAAAAATTTCAGAGTTGTGATTGAGTTTCCTTTGTTTAGTCATGGCTTCAGGAAATGGAAGTGCTGGCGGAGAATCAGTCTTTTCTTTGCAATTTTTAGATTCTACCCGTTCCTTACCCTCAAGATTGACTCATCATCTTTCTCATAAGGTTCAAGAGAGGGTTTTTCAATGACCTTACCACTACGCAGAGTAGTGACTGATTTGACTTGATCCATGTGTTGGCTTCCGGAACTACTTGCATTTGCATTGTATTTCCCTTTGGGATTTTGTTGTGGTTGAGATGGAAACTTACCTTTCTTTTGGAAACTGTGAGCAGATGTTAATTTTGCAAGAGTATCTTTAAAATCTGTCATGTTTTGAGCAAGTTGAGTATTGATTGTCTCTTGCTTTTCAATGAATGCATGCAATGTTTCCTCAAGATTTCTTCTAGAAGGTGGAGAATAAAGAGGTGTGATTAGTACTTAAAAGTTCATTTTTATCATGGTTTTATATCATCATTTTGCACTTGAAGTATCAATAACTCCTTAACTAAAGCATGTTTTATAATAATATATCTAATAATATAAGATACCTTTAATTTATGGTAAATGTTCATTTTAAATGCAAGCCTATCACATAAATGAAAGGATTGATTGATGACTTTAAGAACTTAAATTGCAAGGTCAAAAAGATGACCAAAATTAAAAAAGAGAAGTCGGTGCAATCCAAACCGGAACACTGTTAGGTAATTGGGTCATATCTGGAGCTATAGATCTCAGATTTAGGTCTACTTTATATGGATGGAAAGGTAAGACATAGGTCTACAACTTTGATATGGAGCCCAAGATCTAAAAAGGTGATTTTCAACTCGAAATTGTAGCAAAAACAAAGAAGCCCGAATCTATCCTCCAGCCCGAGCACTGTTCAGTATTTTGGCCATATATGGAGTTTTAGAAGTCCAAATGAGCTGAATGTTTTACACAAGAAAGCTGAGACAATTGCCTACAACTTTCATGTTTTCGAGTGGCTCCAATTTTGACGTTATCAATGATGTTTTGGGCAGACAAGAGAAGATAAAGATTGTCCCCAAGTCAAGAGTTGGCCACCCACTCATCAATTAGTCATCAAATCAATAGTTCCCAATTTTAGCCTATAAAAGGAGGCATTTGCCATGCATTTAGGCATCTTGGTTTCCAGATCAAGATCATGCTCTTCCTTTCTCTCATTGTATTTTTTGTAATGTGCTTGACCGCTTTTTATGATCGGCTTGTTTTAACTCGCAAGTGCACGAGTGTGCGATGTAGCAATTAACTCGGTAAGATCGAGGTCATATCCACAGAGAGCTAGATCTAGAAAATAAGCTAGGTAGCAAAAAAAAACTCAAGAGAAATTAAATTAATAATAACTTGGTTGAGAATAATTGATGGATTTGTTTTGAAAGATGAAAACGTGTAAATAGATTTTAAATGATAAGAAAAAGTAAATCTTGGTCCAAATCAATTTTAATGGTGATGTATTGGTGATTCCTTCAAGATATATAAGATAACTCAACCTAATATCAACGATGGTGATATTAGATCAGAAGATATTACAATGAAGTTTAAAAGGATGAAGATTGATTATTGCTTAAGAATGAATAAGTACTTTCATATTAAGTAAGACATTGAATCAAGCAATCTCTATACCAAAACTAAAGTTTGTGAATAAAAATTCAAGATTGTAACATTACTTAAATGGTTTCTAAAATTTCTTTAGAATAATAAATCATTCATGAAGAAAATGAGAAGATAAACATTAAGATTCATTCATATCTTAAAGAACTTACCTCAACCACCATCATCCTTGATTTTGATCCAAGAAAGAGATTAGCCAACCATGATTATATATAAGAACACTTTAATAAACATGAAATAACTTGAATTAAACTGAAATAAGAAGTTTTACAAGCTAAAGAACCGAAATCTA
This sequence comes from Populus euphratica, assembly GCF_000495115.2. Classification (NCBI taxonomy): domain Eukaryota; kingdom Viridiplantae; phylum Streptophyta; class Magnoliopsida; order Malpighiales; family Salicaceae; genus Populus; species Populus euphratica. The sequence continues at coordinate 18,887 of NW_011500782.1, read as the reverse complement.
TAAAGAAGAATTTCAGTAAAAATTCGGACACAAATCTGATGCTAACTTTGGACAGAAATGTAGACCCCCTTAAAAGCCTTTTCTCGAGATGTCTATTAGAGACATATTTATAGGAAATTCGATCACCTTTCCAGATCATTAAAGAACATCTCATTTGGACACCTGAGTAAAACGTTATGGGCAAAAAACCAAAAGGTGTTCTGAAAAATCAAATCATGACAGCTTTACAACCACTTTGGTGCACGTTTTTCTTCCTCATTTATGAGCTATCTCTTTCTTCTTTTTGACCCAAAATAATGTAAAAAAGTCCCCTCCAGCTTTCCATCCATGTGCTTGCCTTCTTGGATCAATGGATTACCCAAAATAAATCAATTGTTGTTGTGTGGACATGTAAGATCATGGATTGTGTTTGGGCTGATTTGAATGTTGATTTGGGGCAGATTTGAAGCTGATTTGGGGCTGAATTTAAGCATCAAATAAGTATACAAATATACCTATTATTTGGGCTAAAATTGACATTGAAACCTTGAGTGTTTAATGGTTGAAGTTTGCACACCACATAAGGCAAGTTTGGACTTGAAATAAATCATATGATATTCTTTTCTAGAATTGGAATAGAATTGATTTTTGGGACAAATTTGGAGCACTTATTTGAACCAAGATTTGCTTCAATCTTCAACTAAATGTCTCTTCAATTCTTTGTTCTGAATTTCGACATTGAATTTTCTGAATTAATTCATTTAAGCTCCAAAAACCTATCGAAACATTAAAACAAACTTCATTACTAAAAAACACATCAATTATTATAAAAACAACCAAATAAAAACAATAAATACATATGTAAAATAAGAGACTTAATGACACTTTTGATGCACAATCACACCCCCCAACTTAGATTTTGCTAGTCCTCAAGCAAAACAAAACATAAAACCTTTAAAATAAAAATAATAATAATAACAATCATAATTAGGCTCGATTCATCACACTTGAAGGACCTATCATGCAAACATTGATATCTTTAACTTAGTGTACACAATAGCAAATAAAGAAAAATAAGCATACTCACATTCTCTAAATCAAACATCCATACAAAATTTCAAAATTCAGTCATATTTATCGTGCAACCAACATAATTGATTCATATGAAAACTTAACTTCTAATCTTCCCTTCTCACCAACATAAACAAGGTAGCAAACTAGAGAAATATCTATATATATATATATATATATATATATATATATTTTAAGATATGATTTATTCTTTGTCTTTAAGTTGTCACTTCCCTTTTGACGCGAATACAAACATTTGTGATGAATGCACCTGGTTACTCACAAAGTCACAAACTTAAAGTGCTTTGCATACTCATATTTCAAGCTGTCGTTTGACGTAAAGATAAACATTTGTGATGAATACCCCTAGTTACTAAGCAACTCAAAACATTGGAGTAGATAAAACTTTGTACACATTTATTTATTTATGTAATGATTATTACTCTATTTACTTAAACCTTGTTTAGGACTAGATCAAAAGGGATAATCACAAGTAAAGCATCATACTCATCTTTCATGCATATTCACACAACTCACACAACTTTTACAAGGAAAGATGTACTTCAGTAATCTTAAAAAAAAGTATGCTATATCTTGCTTTATAAGATATTATCTATCCCAAATTAAAGCATGCAATGTTCAACACAATAATGAACCCAAAAAGGTAATGATGATCCGAAACAAGTCTCATTCACATACCAATGCAAGTATTTTTTTTTTTTAACAAGCATGGTTATCTCAAGCATTCAACATAATAAAATATCTAAAATTAAGTTTTACATTATCCTCAATGTAAAAGAGAAAGAGAAGAAAAGTATAAAGATTAGAAAATTGTTACTCCTCTTCTGTTTTCAAGGATGAATGTCTGATTGAATTAGGCATGAGCTGACTTTTTGCTTGATTTTTTTTTTTAACCTGCATATCATAACTAAAAGAAAACATTGATGTTTTTTTTTTAAAAAAATAAAGAACCTCACACCCCCCAACTTAAAATAATAAACAAGAAAATATAAGAGATGGAAGAAAGAAGAAAAAAATGAAAATGAAAATAAAAATAAAAATAAAAATAAAAATAAAATAAAAATAAAAACTCATTACTTTTGATACTACAATGGTATTGGATCTTCAAGATCCAATGTCTCAACTTCAGCCACAACATTTTCAAGATAAAGTTTCAATCGATGACCATTTACTTTGAAAATATTTCCATTCTTGGGATTTTCTACCTCAAATGCACCATGCTTAGAGATGGATTTAATCACAAATGGACCAATCCATTTTGTCCTCAACTTCCCAGGGAAGAGATGTAATCGTGAATTATACAAGAGAACCTTTTGACCAACATGATAGGATTTTCTAAGAATATGTTTATCATGCAAAGTTTTCATCTTATGTTTTGAAATTTTTACATTTTCAAATGCATCATTTCTTAGCTCCTCTAATTCATCCAATTGAAGCTTTCTATTTTTGCCAACCTCATTTTCATTGTCATTGAATTGCCGAATGATCCAATATGCACGGTGCTCAATCTCAATAGGGAGATGACATGGCTTTCCATAAACTAGCTTATAAGGAGACATTCCTAAAGAGGTCTTATAAGCAATGCGATATACCCACAAAGCATCAACTAGTCGTAGGGACCAATCTTTACGGTTTGGATTGACTGTTTTCTCTAAAATGTTCTTGATCTCCCTATTTGCCAACTCAGCTTGGCCACTAGTCTGTGGGTGATAGGGGGTACTGACCTTGTGAATTACACCATATTTTCTCATCAAAATCCCAACGGGCTTGTTACAAAAATGTTTTCCCCCATCACTAATCATAGCCTGGGGCATGCCAAAACGAGAGAAAATATTTTCTTTCAAGAATTTGACCATAACTCGATGGTCATTGGTTCGAGATGCAATGGCCTCCACCCATTTAGACACATAATCAACAACTACAAGGATGAATTGGTAACCAAATGAACTTGGAAATGGTCCCATGAAATCAATCCCCCAACAATCAAATATTTCCAAAACAAGGATGGGGTTAAGGGGCATCATGTTACGCCTAGTGAGGCTACCTAGTCGTTGGCATCGGTCACATGTAACACAGAAGGCATGAACATCTTTAAACATGGTAGACCAATAAAAACCACACTGCAAGATTTTGGCAATGGTTTTCTTGGAAGAGAAATGCCCACCACAAGCTAATGCATGACAAAAATTAATGACCCTTGAAATTTCATGATCAGGGATGCACCGCCTAATAATTTGGTCAGGATAATATTTAAATAGGTAGGGGTCATCCCAAAAAAAGGTGCGCATATTGCGCAAGAATTTTTGTTTGTCAAGTTTAGACCAATGAGAAGGAATCTGACTTGTGGCTAGGTAATTTGCTATGTCAGCATACCACGGAGAACCAATGTAAGAGACAGTACCTGCACAAAATAAATTTTCATCAGCAAAGAGTTCATTTATTGGAGATTCATCAATTATGGTCTTATAGCTTGAAAGACGAGACAAATGATCAGCCATTACATTCTCTACTCCCTTTTTATCTCGAATTTCAATGTTAAACTCTTGGAGTAGGAGGATCCATCGAATCAAACGTGGTTTGGCATCTTGTTTTGTGAGCAAATATTTCAATGCTGCATGATCAGTGAAAACAATAACAAGAGATCCAACCAAATAAGACCTAAACTTGTCTAATGCAAAGACCACAGTTAAGAGTTCTTTTTCAATTGTAGTGTAATTCAATTGAGCATCATTCAAAGTCTTGCTAGCATAATATATGACATGAGGTTTTTTGTCTTTTCTTCGCCCTAAAACAGCCCCAACCGCAAAATCACTAGCATCACACATCAGTTCAAATGGTAAGGACCAATCAGGAGCTTACATGATTGGTTGAGTGGTCAGCAACCCTTTAAGCTTTTCAAAAGCTTCTTGACATTTTGATGTCCAATCAAATGGGACATCTTGTGACAACAAGTTACACAATGGTTTGGCAATGGTACTAAAAGAATGAATGAATCTTCGATAAAAACCAGCATGTCCTAAAAAGGATCTCACATCTTTCACAGTCTTAAGGGTAGTTAATTTTTGAATGACTTCCACTTTTGACTTATCTACCTCTATCCCTTTTGAAGAGACAATGTGACCTAAAACAATGTCACGTGTCACCATAAAATGACACTTCTCCCAATTGAGTACAAGATTGCTCTCTTCACACCTTTCAAGAACTTTTTCTAGATTCATTAGACACAACTCATAAGAATCCCCATAAACTGAAAAATCATCCATGAAAACTTCCAAAAAATTTTCCACCATGTCACTAAAGATACTCATCATACACCTTTGAAAAGTGGCTGGTGCATTACACAAACCAAATGGCATTCTTCTATAAGCATAAGTACCAAAAGGACAAGTGAAAGTGGTTTTTTCTTGGTCTTCTAAAGAAATCTCAATTTGGTTGTAACCTGAGTATCCATCTAGAAAAAAATAGAAAGCTCTTCCAGCTACTCTTTCAAGCACTTGGTCTAAAAATGGAAGCGGAAAATGGTCATTCCTAGTCACCATGTTCAATTTACGATAATCAATGCACATACGCCATCCAGTTTGGATTCTAGTTGGTACTAGCTCATTATTTTCATTCTTCACTACCGTGACTCCAGATTTTTTTGGGACAACTTGGGTTGGACTAACCCATTTTGAGTTTGCAATAGGGTAAATGATACCTGCATCAAGTAGCTTAAGCACTTCACCTCTCACTACTTCCTTCATGTTTGGGTTCAATCGTCTTTGCATTTGCCTCACAGATTTAGCCTCTTCTTGAAGATAGATTCTATATGTACATAAAAGAGGGCTAATTCCTTTCAAGTCAGTAATTTTCCACCCAATTGCTTTCTTGTGTTTTCTCACCACTCTCAAAAGTTTGTGTTCTTGCTCTATGCTAAGTTTTGATGAGATCACAATAGGATATGATTCATCTTCCCCTAGAAATGCATACTTAAGATCACTCGATAAAGGCTTCCTTTCTAGTTTATCAGGCTGGACAAGAGATTCCTCAACTTTCACTTGGGGTGAAATCAAAGGCTCAAATGATGGGGTCCATTGACCTATTGACGTAATAGGCATTGGATCTAGATAAGTCTCGAGTTCTCTTACCTCCTCATCAACACATTCTAAAGAACAAAATCTTTCATCATGAATTAAAGTTCTCTCCAATGGATCCTTGATCCACACTCTCTTAAAGTGTTCTTGACAAACTGTTTGGATGAAATCTACCTCTCTAATGTCCTCATGTTCCCCGATTTGTTTGGAGACATTGAATATGTTCATCTCCATAATCATATTCCCAAAAGACAATTTCATCACCCCATTCCTACAGTTAATTAAGGCATTAGATGTAGCTAGGAAAGGTCTCCCTAAGATGACTGGGATGGGGGCATTAGAACCTTGAATTGGTGCGGTGTCTAACACTACAAAATCAACAGGAAAGTAGAATTTATCTACTTGGACCAACACATCCTCAACGATACCCCTAGGAATCTTGATTGACCTATCAGCTAATTGAAGGGTGATTTGAGTAGGCTTGATTTCTCCTAAACCTAATTGTTCGTAAACAGTATAGGGTATTAAATTCACACTTGCTCCTAAATCCAACAAAGCTTGATCTATCTTATGACTTCCAATAATGCATGAAATGGTAGGATAACCAGGATCTTTGTATTTGGGAGGGGTCTTAAACTAGATGATGGCACTAGCATGTTCAGTTAGAAAAGCTCTTTCTTTCACATTCAATCTCCTTTTGACTGTGCATAAATCCTTAAGAAACTTTGCATAAGATGGAACTTGTTTAATTGCATCAAGAAGTGGAATATTGACTTTCACTTGTTTGAACAATTCATAGATTTCTGAGTTCATAAGATCTTGTTTAGGTTTCCCTAACCTTTGTGGAAATGGTGCTCTAGGAACAAATTCTAAATCACTCATTTTGACTCTAATTTTTCTTGAATCATCTCCTTTCTCACTCATCTCTTTCTCATTTATCTCACCTTCTTTGTCACTCAAACTCTCATTTGTCACTTGTGTTTTGATTCCCTCTTCACTTTCCCTAGATTTCTCCTCTATAATACCTTTAGGAATCCTAAAACCTACACCTTTGTCAACAATCTTTCCACTTCTAAGGGTAGTGATGGCTTGGACTTGTTCATGGTTTGAAGGTTCACTAGGTGAGGATTCACTCATGTGTACCTGACCTCTAGGATTGGGCATTGGTTGAGCTGGGATTTTTCCCTTCTCTTGAATGCTTAGTGATTGAGTCAACTTAGTTAGTTGACTTTGAATGTCATCTAAGGTCCTATTGGTCTGGTCTTGGAATTTGTAAACTTGGTTGTTGATTCCTCCTTGTGTTTGCATGAATTGTTGAAGAGTATCCTCCAAGGATCTCTTATGAGGTGGTTGGTATGTGTTATGTGTGGGAGTATAAAATGGTTGCGGTGGAGGTTGAAATGTTTGAGGTACTAAAGAGCCCTCATTTCTCCATCCAAAATTTGGGTGGTTCCTCCATCCAGGATTATAGGTCTCAGAGTAGGAATTGCCTACTTGGTTTGGAAATGGCTTTCTAACATTACTTGAATCAGAAGTTTGGCCATATACCACTTCCTTGAAGGCTGGAATGGTAGGACACTTAGTTGTCCTATGCCCTTTGCTCTCACAAACAACACAACTTTCCTCTTGTTGTTCACTTATAACATGCACTTTTTTAATCTCAAGAGACTCTACTTTCTTAGCCAATGAGGCTAATCTAGCATTGAGGTCATCAGTCTCTTTCAATTGAAACTTCCCACTTGAATGAGAAATGGTGTTTCTAGACTCAACATGAACTGGGAGAGAAGTCTCCCATTGCTTTGTGGTTTCAGCCAATTGATCAAAAAAATCAAAGGCCTCACTTGGTTCTTTGTCATAAAACTCACCATTACACATGGTTGACACTAGCTTTTTAAAATCTGCGGTAAGAGAGTCATAAAAGAAACTCACTAACCTCCACATCTCAAAACCATGGTGAGGGCATGCATTTAACAAGTCTTTGAACCTTTCCCAAGCTTGGTGAAATGACTCATTTGGACTACAAGAAAAATTCATCATTTGACGTTGTAAGGCTGCTGTCCTATGAGTGGGGAAGTATTTTTTCAAAACTTCAGCTTGCATTTCTCTCCATGTACCTATAGACCTAGGACGCAAGGAGTTTAGCCAAAGCTTGGCTTTATCCTTTAGAGAGAATGGGAACAATTTAAGCCAAATGGTTTCCTCGGTGCATGTTCTATCAATAAAAGTATTACATACCTCTTCAAAGTCTTTAATGTGTATGTATGGATTTTCAGAATCCATACCATGAAATATGGGAAGAAGTTGAATCATGCCCGGTTTCAAATTGAAAGCTTATTGGCTAAGAGGTAAGATAATACACGAAGGTGTACTTTGTCTAGCCGGGTGAAGATACTCTCTAAGAGTTCGAAAATTAGGTTGATCATTGAATTGTGGAGGTCCATTACCTTGAACACTCCCTTCACCCTCTACATTGAATTGTGGAGGTCCATTACCTTGAACACTCCCTTCACCCTCTACATCTTCAACATTAGCCATGATAAAATAATAATAATAATAATAATAATATAACAATTATATGAAGATGAAAAGAAAGGAAAGAAAAGAAAAAAATTGCAAATAAAAGTAATAGCTCAAAAATAAAAATACAACAAATTAAGAAATTCACTCTCCAACTAATAAGCACTATTAACAACAATAAACATTAAAAGATAATTATAAGAAGCTTGAATAAAAAGGCGGTGATACCGGCCAAGCACTTTAGACAATAAATATAAGAAAAATAACAACAATAAACATTAAAAGATAATTATAACAAGCATGGAATAAAAAGGCGGTAATACCGGCCAAGCACTTTAGACAATAAATAAAAACAATATCAACCAACTAAAATGAAATAAACAAGAAAAATATTAGCACCTAATAAGAATAGACAATAAAAGAAAAATGGTTGAACCAACCAAAATCCAACAATTAATAGTCCAGTCCACAGTCCAATATCCGAAACGTTAAGGTCAAATTTTTTTTAGGCGGTAAAACCAGCCACTTGATTTGTTTTTTAATTTTTTTTTGAGGCGGTAAAACCAGCCAATTAAATTTTTTTTTAGTTTTCCAATAATCAAATCTAAATTTGTTACCTTTGCTTGCTAGCTCCGCGACAACGGCGCCAAAATTGCTTGACCGCTTTTTATGATCGGCTTATTTTAACTCGCAACTGCACGAGTGTGCGATGTAGCAATTAACTCGGTAAGATCGAAGTCATATCCACAGAGAGCTAGATCTGGAAATTAAGCTAAGTAACAAAAAAAAACTCAAGAGGCAGTAATACCGACCAAGCACTTTAGACAATAAATATAAGAAAAATAACAACAATAAACATTAAAAGATAATTATAACAAGCAGGAATAAAAAAACAAAGGCGGTAATACCGGCCAAACACTTTAGACAATAAATTAAAATAAAACTACAAAATAAAATGAAATAAACAAGAAAAATATTAGAAACTAATAAGAATAGACAATAAAAGAAAAATGGTTGAACCAACCAAAATCCAACAATTAATAGTCCAGTCCACAGTCCAATATCCGAAATGTTAAGGTCAATTTTTTTTTAGGCGGTAAAACCAGCCAATTTAATTTTTTTTATATGATTTTTTTTAGTTTTCCAATAATCAAATCTAAATTTGTTACCTTTGCTTGGTAGCTCCCCGGCAACGGCGCCAAAATTGCTTGACCGCTTTTTATGATCGGCTTGTTTTAACTCGCAAGTGCACGAGTGTGCGATGTAGCAATTAACTCGGTAAGATCGAGGTCATATCCACAGAGAGCTAGATCTAGAAATTAAGCTAAGAAACAATAAAAACTCAAGAGGAATTAAATTAACAATAATTTGGTTGAAAATAATTGATGGATTTGTTTTTAAAGATAAAAAAAAATGTAAATAGATTTTAAATGACAAGAAAAAGTAAGTCTTGGTCCAAATCAATTTTAATGGTGATGTATTGGTGATTTCTTCAACATATATAAGATAACTCAACCTAATATCAACGATGATGATATTAGATCGGCAGATATTACAATGAAGATTAGAAAGATGAAGATTGATTATTGCTTAAGAATGAACAAGTACTTTCATATTAAGTAAGACATTGAATCAAGCAATCTCTATACCAAAACTAAAGTTTGTGCATAAAAATTCAAGATTATAACATTACCTAAATGATTTCTAAAATTTCTTTACAATAATAAATCATTCATGAAGAAAATAAGAAGATAAACATTAAGATTCACTCATATCCTAAAGAACTCACCTCAATCACCATTATCCTTGATTTGGATCCAAGACAGAGTTTAGCCAACCATGATTATATATAAGAACACTTCAATAAACATGAAAGAACTTGAATCCAACTGAAACAATAAATTTTACAAACTAAAGAACCAAAATCTATAAAGAAGAACACAATATAATTTTAGAAAAAATTCGGACACAAATATGACTCTAACTTTGGACAGCAATTCGACCCTCTTAGAAGCTTTGTTTCGAGAAGTCTATTAGACACATATTTATAGGCAATTCTGTCACCTTTCCAGATCATTAACGATCAGCTCATTTGGACACCTGAGTCAAAAGTTATGGGCAAAACACCGAAAGGTGTTTTGAAAAATCAAATCAAGACAGCTTTACAACTACTTTGGTGCACGTTTTTCTTCCTCATTTATGAGGTGTCTCCTTCTTCTTTCTGACCCAAAATAATGTTAAAATATCCCCTCCAGCATTCCATCCATGTGCTTGCCTTCTTGGATGAATGGATTACCCAAAATAAATCAATTGTTATTTGTTGTGTGGACATGTAAGATCATGGATTGTGTTTGGGTTGATTTGAAGGTTGATTTGGGGTTGATTTGGGGTTGATTTGGGGCTGATTTGGGGCTGATTTTGGGCTGAATTTGAGCATCAAATAAGTATACAAATGTACTTATTATTTGGGCTAAGATTGACATTGAAATCTTGAGTGTTTAATGGTTGAAGTTTGCACACAACATAAGGCAAGTTTGGGCTTGAAATAAATCATATGATATTCTTTTCTAGAATTGGAATAGAATTGATTTTTGGGACAAATTTGGAGCACTTATTTGAACCAAGATTTGCTTCAATCTTCAACTAAATGTCTCTTCAATTCTTTGTTCTGAATTCCGACGTTGAATTTTCTGAATTAATTCATTTAAGCTCCAAAAACCTATCAAAACATTAAAACAAACTTCATTACTAAAAAACACATCAATTATTATAAAAGCAACGAAATAAAAACAATAAATACATATGTAAAATAAGAGACTTAATGACACTTTTGATGCACAATCAGTGCACTTGTTCTTGTGGGATTCATGTGGTCTCTAAGTGTTCTAGCACGGTTATTCTCATTATTTTCATTATGAAGTGGTTGATTATCTTCTTCAGCTATATTTTCTAAAAATGATGAGGATACCCTACAAAGTCTACCACTTGATGTACGTGACCACACTCTCATGCACGTGTAGGAATATAATAAAATAAAGAAGAAAACAAAAGAAGAAGGAAGAAAACAAAATAAGGAGAAACAAAACAAAAGAGACAAAGTTATATACAAGAAAAGTGAAAAGAGAAAATAAAATAAAAACTATAATTTATACAAGAACTTACCTCCCCGGCAATTGCACCAAAAACTTGACAAGACTAAAAGATTGATGTCTTCTCCCAAGTGCAGGAGTGTCAAAGTAATAAATAACCCGGCAAGACTTGGGTCGAATCACAGGGAGGTTAATTGTACAAATTATAAATACAATAATAATAATAATAACAACAACAATAACAATAATAGTAATAACAATAATAACAATAACAATAACAATAATAATAATAGTAGTAGTAATACTAATAATAATAGTAATAATAATAATAACAATAATAAAGAAAAAGAAGGAGAAGAAGAAGAAGAAGAAGATGAGAACTTTGAGATGAAATATTAATGTAACGAATAAACAATGATAATAACAAATGTCAAGGTTAGAAGTTCCACTAATGGTATGTTAAACAAGTATAGTATAAACTCTTATTTTTCAATCGGAAACCACACATAAAGGAGGTTCCAATTAGATTATAGATTGTTAGCATGATTACATTAGTCATCTTATTCGATTAATGCTAGAAGGGAAGATGTTTGTAAATCTCGTCAAGCATTCATGATTATAACTTATGTTAACAATAAATCAAGTTCCTCTCATAGCTTAGGTGTCGGTTATACCATACAATATGAATCAGGTGTCGGTTATACCATACATTATGGGCTATGAAAGTGCCAAGTATTTGTTGTACCAAGTGTTATACAACATAAATCAAGATTAATCATTTAACAAGCAAAGTATTAAAGAGTGAACAAGATAACAAATACAAAACATGTTAGTATCAAACATTAAAGTTCATATTAAGTTTACACTATACTTATTCTTACACCAGTAGTGTAACCTTTTCACCTTGACATAATAAACTTAGCTAGACATAATGAAAGAAAGAAGAATAAATAAACAAAATAAGAACATAAATAAGATAAAAGTTAACTAAGTAAATGAAAAGAAATGAAAGGCATAAACTTGATATTAATGAAAGCAAAGCATAAACATTGCAAAAAATACAAAGAGAGAAAGCAAGAGCATGATCTTGATCTCAAAACCAAGATGCCTAAATGCATGGCAAATGCCTCCTTTTATAGGCCAAAATTGGGAACTATTGATTTGATGACTAATTGATGAGTGGGTGGCCAACTCTTGACTTGGTGACAATCCTTATCTTCTCTTGTCTGCCCAAAACGTCATTGATAACGTCAAAATTGGAGCCACTCAAAAACATAAAAGTTGTAGGCAATTGTCTCAGCTTTCTTGTGTAAACAATTCAGCTCATTTGAACTTCTAGAACTCCAGATATGGCCAAAATACTGAACACTGCTTGGGCTGGAGGACAGATTCGGGCTTCTTTGTTGTGGCAACAATTTAGACTTGAAAATGACCTTTTTAGATCTTGGGCTCCATATGAAAATTGTAGGCCTATGTCGTATCTTTCCATCCATATAAAGTAAACCTAAATCTGAGATCTATAGCTCCAGATATGACCCAATTACCGAACAGTGTTGCAGTTTGGATTGCACCGACATCTCTTTTCTAAGTTTGGCCATCTCTTTATCCTTTCAATTTCAGTTCTTAAATTCATCAATCAATCCTTTTATTTATGTGATAGGCCTGCATTTAAAATGAACATTTACCATAAATTTAAGATATCTTATATTATTAGATATATTATTATAAAACATGTTTTAGTTGAGTTATTGATACTTCAAGTGCAAAATGATGATATAAAACCTTGATAAAAATGATCTTTTAAGTACTAATCAGTATCAGCATGGTTAAATATTGCATTCATTCGAGTAGACATTGTGGAGACATGTAGTCTGTCCCCAATTGTTTTTCCAATGATGTCCCCTTGTGCTAAAGCTTCAGGGACGACCCCCAAAACTTAACTACCTCCTAAAAATGCAGCTATTGACACACCTCCCATTAACCCAAGACTGCCTTCCCCATACACTAAATGAATCTTTCTCTCAGCTAGCACGTGACGAAGATGATTTGCTGATTCTAAAAACTCATTTTCTTTCTTAAGACTAAATCCACCAAAAACACAAATATTTCTTATATGATGACCTGGAGAACTTGCCATTTCTACACACTTTTATATTTGTTGAATGTATGGGTTGAGTAGAAATGAAAGAGAGGAATAAAGGATTTTATAGATGAGAAATTAAAAAGGCAATCATACCACCTATATGGAGGCCAACTAGAGTCTCTCTCTCTCACACACACACTCTCTCTTTATTTATTTATTTATTTATTTTTGAAAAAGCATGTGTATGTATAGGTAGTTGTGATTGTGGCTCACATCTTCCCTTGGTTTTATGTCTAAGAACGACTTAAACGCCGTCTATGGGTCGGGGATGGGCTTCCCATCCAGTTTTCTTAAAAATTGACAAATAGGGTCTTTTTTAGTCAGCTTCCCAAGACTAAGTCGATCACGTTCTTTATGAAAATGGGGTTATAAATCATGAATTGCACAATGCACATCTCCACTAGGATGCGTCTCAAGAGTTAATAAAAGATTATCTAAAGACTCCTTACTCAGGCCATCCTTAATGAATTATATTTTATCTTCACGGTTTATAGATACCATTCCTAAAGAATGACATTGTGCATGATAAGTCCATTTGGCACATCGATGACAGACTTTCAATCATTTTGCACAACGTTTCTTGGCAAAAGTGCTTTTACCTGTTCCAAGCATGTGTGAAATGAAGAAATTAGAGGACTCATCTGATAATCGGACCTTTGCTTCAATCAACCAACGAATATCTTTAGGAATTCCATGATTTATTAACAACCTCAATCTTGCACATTTAGCACAGTAAATTTTTGTAATCGCATTCTGAGGCACAGTGGGAAAATACTTTTACAATTTTTCAAGATGAGTGTCCATTATCAAATGAGAATTGGAAGAGAGATTCAAAGAATTGCACAAATATATACACATATATCAGTTATTATGGGAAACTAAAAGAATTGACTTAACTCACGGAGCACCGTTGTCCGCCATTTGACTAGGGTGAGAGAAACTAGCAAAAATCACTCAAAAAGAAACACAAAAACAATGTGAGAAAAAAAAATCAATCTTTATATACAGGATCACCTAATTCAATAGAGTTATTTTCAACTGAAAAATTGTCAAAATAAACTTTCAAACGATGTCCATTTACTGATAATGATTTAAGTCAACATTTGCAAGCAACCTGGAGATGATAATGATTTATAAGAAGTGGACTTTACTGAAAAATTAATTCATGATCAATTTCAAACCACTTCTAGTAAAATTGAGATTGATGAATCTGATGATTTGCAAATGATTTATTTTCAGGAAGAATCAAAGGCAAGTAATTGGAGACCACAAATTGAGAAATTACCACTACAATTAATTAAATCCATACCTTCAAGTGTTCAACCACCCAAACCTGATTTAAAGCCGTTGCCATTCAATCTTAAATACTCATTTTTGGGAGAAAATAAAACTTTTCTGGTAATAATCTCTTCCAAACTTAATACGCATCAAGAAGGTAAGTTATTACAAACTCTGAAAATGCACAAAAATACATTAGGATGGACCATAGCTGACATAAAAGGAATTAGTCCTTTGATTTGTATACACATAATTTATTTGGAGAAAAATGCTAAACCCTATAGGGAAATGCAAGGAAGGCTCAATCCTAATGCACAATAAGGTAAGTAGTGTCATTAAATTTTATCATTCTAAGGCATATGAGGGCCATTTCTCATCAAGAAAGACTGCAAAAATCTTACAAAGTGGATTTTACTAGCCCACCATGTTCAAGGACTCACATGCATTCTGCAAGTCTTATGAAAATTGTCAAAAGTTCAGAACTATTTCAAAACGTCTTATGATGCCTTTAAATCCTATTCTTGTCATTGAGATCTTTGATTTTTGGGTATAGATTTCATGGGTCCATTTCCTCCATCATTTGATTTTTTATACATATTAGTCATAGTAGATTATGTTTCAAAATAGATAGTGGCAATTCCAAGTCGAAACAATGATCACAAAATAGTGATAAAGTTTTTGAAAGAAAATATTTTGAGTCGATTTGGAATCTCTCGAGCCATGATAATTGATGGTGGAACACATTTCTACAACAAACCATTTAACTCTTTAATGAAGAATTATGGAATCACACATAAAATTGCCACCCCTTATCACCCTCAAACAAGTGGACAAATAGAGCTTGCTATAGGGAGATCAAAAACATTTTAGAGAAAACAGTGAACCCTAATAGGAAAGATTGGTCTTTAAGACTTAATGATGCACTTTGGGCTTATTGAATTGCTTATAAAACATCATTAGGCATGTCATCTTATAGACTAGTCTATGGAAAACCTTGTCACTTGCCTGTGGAGCTTGAACATAAAGCTTATTAGGCTATTAAAACTTTTAATTCAAATCTTGATGATGCTAGTCAACTGCAAAAATTACAAATAAATGAGCTTAAGGAAATAAGAAATGATGCATATGAAAATTCAAGAATTCATAAAGCAAGAATCAAAGAGTTTCATGGCAAGAAAATACTGAGAAAAACATTCAATGTTGGTAAAAAAGTCTTACTTTATAATTCTCGACTGCATTTATTTCCTGGAAAACTAAGATCAAGATGGAGCAGTCCTTTATTGTGAAATATATGTATCTATATGGGCCCTGTGATATCGAGAATCCAAAGAATGACAATGTTTTCAGGGTAAATGGACATTGTATGAAAGTTTACTTTGATAATTTTCAGTTGAAAATGATTCTATTGAATTGGGTGATCTTGTATATAAAAAATAATTTTTTTCCTCACATTTTTTTGTGTTTTTTTGTGTGATTTTTGCTAGTTTCTCTCACCCCAGTCAAATGGCAAACAACAGTACTCTGTGATTTAAGTCGGTTCTTTCAGTTTCCCATAATAATTGATATCTTTGTATATATTTGTGCAATTCTTTGAATCTCTCTTTCAATTCTCATTTGAAAATGGACACTAATATTGAAAAACTGAAAAAGTATTTTCCCGCTCTACCTCTGATTGCGATTACAAAAATTTACTGTGCTAGATGTGCAAGATTGAGGTTGTTAATGAATTATGTAATTCCTCAAGATATTCGCTGGTTAATTGAAGCAAATATTCGATTATCAGGTGAGTCCTCTAATTCCTTCATTTCACACATCCCTGAAACAGGTAAAAAGACTTTTGCAAAGAAATTTCATGTAAAACAACTGAAAGTCTGTCATCGATATGCCAGATGGACTTGTAATGCACAATGTCATTCTTTAGGAATGGTATCTATAAATCGTGAAGATAAAATACAATTCATTAAGGATGGTGTGGGTAAGGAGTCTTTAGATAATCTTCTATTAACTCTTGAGACGCATCGTAGTGGAGATGTGCATTGTGCAATTCATGATTTATGACCCTATTTTCATAAAAAAACATGATCGACTTAGTCTTGGGAATCTGACTAAAACAGACCCTGTTTGTTAGTTTTTAAGAAAACTGGATGGGAAGCCTATCCCAGACCCATAGAGGGCGTTTAAGCCGTTCTTGGACGTAAAACCAAGGGAAGATGTGAGCCACAATCACAACTACTTGTATATACACATGTTTTTTTTTAAATAAATAAATAAAGAGAGAGTGTATGTGTGTGACTCCAGCTGGCCTACATATAGGTGGTATGATTGCCTTTTTAATTTCTCATCTATAAAATCCTCTCTTACTTCCTTTCATTTCTACTCAACCCATATATTCAACAAATATAAAAGTGTGTAGAAATGGCAAGTTCCTCAGGTTATCATGACATGACTAAAAGATTGATGTCTTCTCCCAAGTGCAGGAGTGTCGAAGTAATAAATAACCTGGCAAGACCGGGGTCGAATCACAGGGAGGTTAATTATATAAATTATAAACAACAATTATAAACAACAATAATAGTAATAACAAACAATAGTAACAACAACAACAATAATAATAACAACAACAATAATTATAATAATAATAATACTAGTAGTAGTAGTAGTAACAGTAATAATAATAGTAGTAGTAATAGTAGTAGTATTAGTAGTAGTAGTAGTAGTAATAATAATAATAATAATAATAATAATAATAATAATAATAATAAAAAGAAGGAGAAGAAGAAAAAGAAGATGATGAGAACTTTGACATGAAATATTAATGTAAGGATTAAATAATGATAAGAACAAATGTCAAGGTTAGAGGATTCACTAATGGTATGTCAAATAAGTATAGTATAAAGTCTTATTATTCAAGTGGAAACCACACTTCTATATTTGTTGAATATATGGGTTGAGTAGAAATGAAAGGAAGGAAGAGAGGATTTTATAGATGAGAAATTAAAAAGGCAATCATACCCCCTATAGGTAGGCCAGCTAGAGTCTCTCTCTCTCTCTCTCTTTATTTATTTATTTTTGAAAAAACATGTGTATATACAGGTAGTTGTGATTGTGGCTCACATCTTCCTTTGGTTTTACATCCAAAAATGGCTTAAACGCTCTTTATGTTTTTTATGAAAATAGGGACATAAATCATGAATTGCACGATGCACATCTCCACTAGGTTGCGTCTCAAAAGTCAATAAAAGATTATCTAAAGATTCCTTATATTTTAAAATGAATCCTGACTTTTGATAATTTTCACAAGCTTTACAGAATGCATGTGAGTCCTTAAACATGGTGGGCCAATAAAATCCACCTTGTAAGATTTTTGCTATTGTCTTTCTTAATGAGAAATGACCCTCACATGCCTCAGAATGACAAAATTTAATGACACTACCTACCTCATTATCGGGAATGCTTCTTTAAAATATTTGATCAGGATAATATTTGAAAGTAATCATCAATTGGTGTGATGTTGGATGTCGAATCTATTATCACTTTTGACAAAAGATCCGGATCAATATTTTTGGGGCGTTTTTCATTCGTGATTTCTTCCTGAGAATAAATCATTTGCAAATCTTCAGATTCATCCAACTCATTTTTACTTAAAGTAGATTCAAATTGATCATAAACTAATTCCTCAATATGATCTACTTCTTGTAATTCATTATCATCTCCAGGTTGCTTGCAAATGTTGAAAATATTCATCTCCAATGTCATATTTTCAAATGATAGCTTCATTAGTCCATTCCTACAATTAATCAATGCATTAGAAGTTGCAAGAAACGGACGTCCTAAAATACCAGGAAATGAATTACATGCTTTAACAGGTTGTGTGTCCAAGACAACAAAATCCACAAGATAAATGAATTTATCAACTTGTACTAACACACCTTCAATTATTCCTCTAGGCACTTTTACAGATCTATCGACAAGTAAAAGAGTTACAGAAGTTGGTTTCAACTCACCTAGATTGAGACTTTAAAAAATTGAATATGGAAGTAAATTCACATTGGCTCTAAGATAAAGTAAGGCTCTTTCAATTTTAAGTTTTCTAATAAATCAAGAAATTATAGGACAATGAGGGTCTTTATATTTCAAAGCATTATTGTTCTGAAGAATGACACTTACTTATTCGGCTTAAAAGGCTTTCTTTTTCATATTTAGTTTCCTCTTCACAATGCATAGATCTTTCAAAAATTTAGCATAGGAAGGAACATGTTTAATAGCATCCAATAAAGGTATATTGATCCTTACCTATTTAAAAGTTTCAAATATTTTAGAGTTCTGATTGACTTTCCTTTGTTTGGTCATGGCATGAGAAAATTGAAGCGCTGATAGGGAATCAGTTTTTTCTTTGCAAATTTCAGATTCAACCACTTCCTTACCCTCAGAGATTGACTCATCATCTTTCTCATAAGGTTCAAGAGTGGGTTTTTTTATTAGTACTTAAAAGTGCATTTTTATCATGGTTTTTTATCATCATTTTGCACTTGAAGTATCAATAACTCCTTAACTAAAACATGTTTTATAATAATATATCTAATTTGTGGTAAATGTTCATTTTAAATGCAGGCCTATCACATAAATAAAAGGATTGATTGATAACTTTAAGAACTTAAATTGCAAGGGCAAAGAGATGACCAAAATTAGAAAAGAGATGTCGGTGCAATCCAAGCC